>NW_017100976.1:166128-169293 GCF_001263275.1 Habropoda laboriosa
AGGCCGCGCTGTCACCGTTTCGAGGCGCACGCGAAACTTTCAAACAAGGTTTAGGACATCGTTCACGATTTTCTCCTTTTTTCTTCCTAATTATCGTTCCATCATTACGACAAATCATTTCCACTTATCATCGCGACAGACGGGAATCTGTGACAGTTATCGACGACTCACCGAATTCGTTCTGGAGCTCTACTTCGGGATTTCTGTTAAGCTGAAAATCGTCTTACCTGAAACAGAGGAAAAAGTAAACGTTAAATATTGTCCATTCGTATAATATTTTGTAAAATACTATTTCACGCGAATTTTAGAGTAACATACTGCATATAATGCAAAATTATTTCGCATTCCGGAAATTTTGAAATTTAGAACACAAACCAGAGAATGCGTAATTTATGAAATTCTGTTACGGCGCATTCTATCTCTTTTATTAATAAAGCTCAACTGCTTTACGCAATCAAACGAATTTCTGTTCACAGGAATTACATAAGATTAGCAGAGTAATTTTAGCAGTCCAAATGCGTTCAGAAAAATTCCAAAATGAGCCTAACAACAGACTAATGTTACAAAGTCGGCTGTTTTTCGCGGATCTTACGCAGAGAAGATTCAGAAGGTGACAGCTGCTTTGCAACGAGAGAATTACGTTGTCGTGTGATGTCGTACGTATGCCAGGAAGAAACATAGTTGCACATACGGTTAGAAATTTATTGGTCACGGTGAATTTAAACGAGAATCATGGCTAACTATAACTACAACTCTTGATAATCCCATGACCGGGAGGTGTCTGTTAAAATTAACCGGCACGGACTATTACAACAACGTTGTCTCCCAACGACTGAAAAGCATTCCACCGGAACTCTATTGGACCAAGCGAAAGAGAGAAACGAGGGGAAAAGTGGCGAAGATATCTGTTGATTTATATTAATGTAGCCCGTGTGTGCTGTCGCACTGAGCCGACTGATTAAAAATGGACAAATGCGTGTTGCCTTTCTAACTTTGTGTAATTTTTATTGTATGTAAAAACTAAGTGACTAGTTTGACTGATAGATGTTTTTGCTCTGATGGTTGTAACGATTCTGACTTCTCGAGAGCTCGTCTTCGCCCTCGAGAGCGGTGGTTCTTGAAAAATACGCTGATTGGTGAATATTTTCTAGTATTCATCGCCAATCAACGTGCCTAATTTTCTCGCCAACTCCTTCCAGTGCGCCCTTAGCGCGCTTTACCCTGGTGGAGTGGGAGAAGATCCCAAAGGGGAACCAAATGTTTATAATAATTCGGGAAATTCCTCCGGGTGACTCATCGGCCAGCGGACCGTTACAGACAATTGTACCCTTCGGAAAACCCGTGGTTTATGGCATGTTCTTAAGCTATTGAGCGCGAAAGGCACAAGCGGCAAAAAACTCTAATTAAGTGATTCTACCGGCCTTCGCTAGGATGGACGTTAAAGCATAAAATAGTAAATTAAATCCTAATCTCAAAAACAGCCTGTAGGTGCGATCGTGCCATAAACCTTTGCTGAATGAAACCTAACAATATCGGTAACACAGTGCGTTTTCGTATCAAAGAGAGAGAACGAGCAAGCACGTCAGATTACAAAACCCCTCCCTCTGCTACGCGCAAACTTAATGGAAATTTATTCTCCTACTGGTTTTATTTCCCTGAGAACAACTCTGAGAACTTTTCTTATCCACGATGTACATCGATGTTTCAACACCTTTGGAATTTCATGCTAATCCCTCGTCGAATTAATCTATCTCGATCGCGAAAACAATACCGTCGTATCTTTCCAAGAAAACTACATGTTCCGATGTGGAAGAGAATAATTAATTGAAATATGCAACTTTACCACGCGTCCAACTTTATCATCGATCGTGTACAACACTCTACCGAGGATTCGCTCTATTGTATTCTACCTAACAGCATCCGAAGTAAGAGAGAGTCTAGCCACGATATCTAACTAATTTCTAGACACTGTCGATTTCGTAATACGCGTAGGTACATCGAAATCGTCTCGAAACAAGAACGATCGCTATCCCGTAGTCCGTCGTAAATCACCGGCCGATTCGATCGCTAGCGAAAAGCTCCGCATCATCCGTCTCTGACAAAGTGTAGACCTGCCAAGGGATCTTCCGCTGTTGGGAACTTCCGGTCGTTATTTACGGAGTCTAGATTGGTAGGACTTCGACCGAGTTTCGGCGCGAAACGTGAGGTCGAAATCGCAAATTGATCTCGACTACGTTTCCAGTACCGGCCCACCTCTTATCGCCGTTTCTTTTCTCTTTCATTTTTGACTCCTCCTTGTCGATATAACTCTCTCTCCTCGAGTCGTTTCTGCGCGACGGAAATAATTTTCAGGGAGTATGATCGCTAGTTACGTGCCTTAGACCTGAGATCTGCAGTGTCGGTGTTCTTTAGGGAGAAATTTATTATCAATCCAGTAGCAGAATCCATTTACGTTTGCTTGGATAATTTATGGACTGCTGTAGAGAGCTTTGTGATACGTGAATTAGGAGAGGAGTGACAAAATTTTCTTGCATTGGAAGAAAGTGTCTTGCGTTGCAGATTTTTGTGAATTAGAAATCAATTTTCACTATGAAAATATAGAACGTGGAGACGGAGGTCTTAATTTATTGCAGGAGAAATAATTTTAGCTATGAGAAAATTTAAGCTATGTTTGTAGAATTAAACCAGTTTTTTATTCCTTTACTCGTCATTTTATATAAAGGGTGTCGCAGCAATAGTGGGACAATCGGAGAAGACTTGATTTGTTATAAAAATATTAAACCGAAATTGTATATCAGGCTTCGTTTTCCAGAGAAAAGATTTTGAAAATCAATCAAGTATGGGTGCAATAATTGTAAGTCTCGATCTAAAGGATCTCTGTATAGACTGCAATTTCTTCTCGAGCTTGAGCAATGTCGTGATTTGCTTGCTATTATTTCTATTATCTTACTTACTATTGATTTGTATTTGAGTAGGATGGTTCGGTAAACGAGGATAAGTCAATTACTTTCTAACATTTCTAACGATGAGAAATATTGCTCATGTGCGTACTCTGTGAATTAAATTATTATACATTCCTTATAAAATGTTACAATTTAGTTATCTCTATAGATGTTTTTCTCGAAAACGAAGCTCCATATGCAAAAACTTTATTTTGCAATTTCG
>NW_017100976.1:169352-174676 GCF_001263275.1 Habropoda laboriosa
TTGTACAATCTATTCTGCAAGAAGCCCATTTTTGTTTCGTATACAATTTGACATTTACAATTGCTGAACAAAAAGAGCTGCAATTAATTCACGTTTAACCCTGCCTCATCTTCAGTTGCAGAAACCCCGAAAAGACACTCGCGAACGGGGGTTGTTTCATTCAGATAGTCGACTTCCGCGCACGCATAAAACCCCCTGTCACGGCGCAATCATCGTAAAAAGCCGAGGCGAGGAGAGAAAAAATCATAAATACGTCGGAGAGGGGCGGCGTGTAATACCATTAGCCGGCCGTATCTCTCCAATCACGGCAAGCCCTTAAAAAAGATTTCAATAAAGCCGCGCGACGTCCACCACGAGTAGGAGGACGTAATTCAAGCGTTCTTATCCGATCGCTGCGGCTCGATCGATTTTCCCATAAGTCTGTGCGCCGTATCGCCTCCATAAGAAACTCCCGGCGAGCATAAAAGTTTCATTGGATCCAACGGACGACCGTACGTATATCAGCTGGCTCTAGACAAGCGAGAACAAGTAGAAATAAGTAGAGGAGGCGAGTTAACTTGGTAACATCACATTTCCAATGATATTTTAGGAATGTTCAGTTAACAAGCAAGAAATATACATGCTCGAATATGCTGTAACGATGTTTAATTAAATCAACGATCCTTCCAAAATTCTCTCTCAAAAACTTTGATTCTCAACTCTATTTTTCTATCTCTTTCACTGTGTCCTGACAAACTCTGTAGACAACCCTAAAAGACATTTGTTCACCTTCACCCAAAACTTGGAGCAGCTGTGAAACCCTTGTTAAGGTCTTGACTTTCAGGATTCCAATTTTTGAGTAAACGAAAAATTCATTAATAAGTCTTTAGAAAAAGAGGCACCCAAAAGTAGCCTAGATGAGCGTCCAGATCCTAAAGTGAAAACGTTAACAGCTCTGGTTCACACCATAATTCCATGCACCCAATTTGTCGCAAAAGTTTATTCTCGCATCCCAACATTCTCTCTATTTCTGTTTCTCTATCCCTTTCGCTATGACCTGACAAACTCTGTAGACAATCCTAAAAAATATCTGGTCATATCTACCAAAAACCTAGAGCAGCTATGCAACCCTTCTTAAGATCTTGACTTTCTGGACTCCAACTTCTGAGTACACAGAAGAACTAATTAATAAAGGTCTTTAGAAAAAGAGTCTAGATCCTAAAGTGAAAACCTTGAAAGCCTTATTCGCACCATATTCTTACGCACACTGTCCAAACATCTTTCTGTCACACCTCTACCGCTCCGGTCTAACTTTCGGTCCTTTTTTCGCTGGAATAAAACGTTGTCGCATTCACGCGATATTAAATAAACGAAACTGATTGTACGGGCTGTTAATCGGTGGAGCGTTAGAGCGAGGCAGTAAGAATGCGGTTGCCTGGCCCCGCAGCGACAGTGTAGGTCAGACATGAATTCTTGATATCCAGAGCTTCGACTTAACCGCAGACACCGGGTCTCTGGTGTCCGCTCCGCAGCGGTGCCAACCACGAACGCCTCCCTGACAATCCCGCGGTATGTTAACGTCAGTCCACGGCCTGTTACCAACTCTCCTCCGGTGGAATTGATCCACGCGCGGGACGACGGAGAAGAAAATACGTCATCCGTGCAACACGCGCATGTGTGCTCGCTTTACATGGCCGCGCGTGGTGCGCGTCTCGCGTGAATCTTTGATACCCTGACCGCTGGACAACTTCGTGGATCAGAGTATTAGCAGAGATTCGGACACCGTATTAGGGGAGCTTGATTTCGAGTACTTGGAGTAAATTTCAAACACAGCAGGTACTAAGTGGATTCTCCTACTGTGCTTCGAGTGTCTCTGCTTCGGGGGCTGTTTGTACGGGGAATAGCGAATAAGTTAGATTCTACGATACTGGAATGAATTAAGCGAAATAAGTTGTGGTTGAAGTTAACGAAGTAGATTTAGGTGAATTATTGAAAACAGAGAAGTCTTGAAATATGTGAATTGTATAATACAATTATTCCTAAAAATTGCATACTTGATCTAACAAATATTGTTTTTCTTAGCCCATTAATGCTCAGATTATTATTATCTTTTATCTAACCTAATTTAACCCTTTGCAATCGAGTGGCGACTGAGAAGCGACATTAAATAATCGTCACTTGGTGAATAATTAACAAAGACAGAGAACAGATCTACAGGCCTTCATAAATTTCTTCACCACAGTGAAATAGAGAGTACATTGAATATTTAAATAAAATAGTATACTTTATTTCTACGTTAGTTTGAAAAAATTTCAAAGATCCGTTTTGTAACCTTTTCTACAGCAAAATTACCTCCGAGTGCAAAGGGTTAACTTTGAGTTTGCATACTTGCTTTCGAAAAATAATTTCAGACGTTGATTGTATTATTTTTCTTAACCCACCAACGCTAAAATTATTATTATATTTCACGTTCGCTGTTTGTTTATGGTAAATAAACGAACTTTCCAAGAAAGCAACACTCCAAACTACTTCCCCTACGCTTTACAATTTACACTGCATCATTTACGAGTACCACAAAAAGTTCTCAGGAAAAAACCTCGAGATCCTACATCCTACAATATAAAACAAGAAACCACAGAGTAGAGTCATCGATTGGGCTTCCTTCCATTCCCGTAAATTAACACAATTACTTTCTCAATCTCCCCTGTTGTAAACCAAACGGTTGGACACCCATGTCCTAAAGCACACATGGTCAACTCGCGACTTCTTTCAGTTTGGCCCGCGATCCGTCCCCGCGAAGTCTTTAAATCCTCTCTAGGTACTCTAGGTACCGATTAGTATCGTATTTTCTAATTTTATTTAATATACTAGCCCTGTTTATTTAACCCTTTCATTACTATTGGCGCCTTTAGGCGTTTCGAAAATTTCCTCGCACTATACTATTTGGAGCCTTCCGGTGCACTTCTACCTTAATTGAATACTTAATTCTATTAATTCAATAAACCTAATTTTAAAAGTACACGGCGAGAATAAGAAATTTTGCAGCCGTGGTTCAAAATTTACCATCAGTCGCCCACGTTACGCATTAAAATCTGCCGTACCGACAAGGTTAATAGTTAGCTAAAGTTGCTAAATATTAATACACCTGTTTTTGCACGAATTCGCGATGCAACGCGATCAACTTTAATAAAGACGTTAGTGAAGGTCGTAAATCTTCACTTCGATGTTTCGACACCGCGTATCGTACAGTGATTTCCTTACGATCGTTTCCGGAGGTAAGGAATGATAATTGGGATGTGTCTTTGGTTTGTGTCTTGTTCTCGTGAAGTGTCTTTTTGAACTGCCTCCTCGTTCGAGGAATCTCCCGAAAGTAAAACTGAACGATGTGTGTAAGCGGGGGTGAGACATGTGGATTGGTTGAATTGCATTTTTTCGGGAGTGGCTAGAGAATCGGTCGAGTGAATATGGTGTCTTTTTGAACTGCCTCCTCGTTCGAGGAATCTCCCGAAAGTAAAACTGAACGAGGTGTGTAAGCGGGGGTGAGACATGTGGATTGGTTGAATTGCATTTTTTCGGGAGTGGCTAGAGAATCGGTCGAGTGAATATGATTGGCTGAATAAATTTTGTGTAAAGTGACCTCCCTCCAGCTAACGGTCACCCTCAGGTAAAGAGAGTACCTTCGAGTGACGTACGCGGAAATTCCACATGCCTCGCCCGCGACCGTAGCAGGCAAGAATCTTTATGATGCACTCTGACTCAGGCAACCCATGTTCGAACAAAGAAACGAAAATTGAAATTCTAAGCCATAAAATAAAGGCGAAAATAATGAAACTAAGAGACTAACGGTGTTCAATGGCTTTCATAAAGTTATTGTTGCTACGGACGGGTCACAGTTTCTTCAATAAGTAAAAGGCAAATTAAGAAATAGAAGGTGGTGTTAAAAACGTGAGGAAGAGATTAGAAACTCTGACCCGCTTTCTGAATAGAGGAAAAGGACAATCGAACAACATCGATACATAAAAACATACGCGAAAACCCATTTAGTTTGATAATGATAATTTGGCCCCAAAACGGTTGCCCATGCCTGCTCTACAACGAAAGAAAGTCAAATTCCACCCGAAATATATTAAAACCCAGCCTACAGATACAAAATCCTGCCGGAACATCGGAGAAGTTTAATTAAAAAAAAAAAAGCCGTGTCGTTTTCACACCGCGTGTGTACGCAGTCACGACTATTCAGGGCCGCTTTTCGCAGCAACGCTGCCCTGGATCACGATCGCCTCGCCTCGGCAGGCGATTAAGCCGGTGCACACACGGCCCAATGGCAATTCGTCTAGCTGGCGCACAGCAATCGGTTCACTGGCAGCGCGATTCTATGGCCGGTAAGCTGCAGGCGGGCATCTCGCGCGATCCCGCGTATATATCAGCGTGGCAATTGATATATCATCGTGGTGCGGGGTCCACGCGCGCAATTGCTCGTGTATCGCGTTTACACGACCGCTTGGCCCCGGCTCCGCGTGTTCAGCCTATTCGCCGAAAATTCGTCGTTCCCTCGATCCTTCGCCCATCTCCTCTCTCTCTCTCTCTCTATCTCTCTATCGCCGTTGTTCCTACCGTTTGTGCCGTCGTCGTTGTGGCCCACCTAGATGCGGGGGAATTATCCTCGAGACCGGAAGATCAGTTCCCAATAATCCACGGCACGCGCATTTACATCGGGAACGAGGTAATAAATACGGCGTTTACACGGAGACCCGGGTCTGGGGTCCACCTGCACTATAGGAGGGTAGCAGAGTCAGGGAAAGGGGTCGGATAAATTCCTGGCCACGGTCCAGCGTTCCGAGTTTCCGAAGCCGTTTTCCCGATACAAATGGACGCCGCTGCCGAGCACAGACACCGAGAAACCCGGGCGAAACTGCGAAACTACCGAACTACCCTGGTTAAATGAACCAGCCACCGTGGAAAGGATTCGAATATAGAAACGAGGAAACGGGAGGGACGAGCGAAAGAAGGGAGGGACTCCGCGCGATCAGAAGGGATAGCGAGGCTTCTTTGGCTTCTCGGGTTATCGCGTGTACCGTCGTCTGTGATCGATGACTCCGTGATTCGCCGCGGGCCATAGGGCAGCGTAGTTCAGACGATGCGAGAGGTGGATGAAGTTGTTCCGCTCGTGAAGACTGTGAAGTTTCGCGTTAGATCGTGTAATACGGAATGACGGAATTTTTCAGGGCGGAGTGTAGGAGAATTCGAAACGCGCTTTAGCGGTTATCTGATTATTGTCGCTCTGAGCCTAAGAAGAAGAAAGCAGAAGTACTCGATACTTTTATTTCTCAGTAAAAAGGAACCGT
>NW_017100976.1:174748-197877 GCF_001263275.1 Habropoda laboriosa
CCATTACAATTTTCGTTAGCCATAATCTTCTAGAAATCCTTCTTTAAATTCAAACATTAGCCTCAGATTCTCTAACAGTAACTCGCCAAGAATAGTACAAATTTGAAATTAACCCGAATAAACTCAGAACCTTTCACGACTCGAACCACTCGAGAGATAAATTTCCGAACGATTATAAATCCGACATTTCATATTAAACGACCTAATAGATCAGGCTTCCCGTACAATTTTCTCAAACAGCGGCCTTTAACTCAAGATCTATCGATGCGGTTCCCCAGATAAGATCAGTCCATAACACCGAGTTAATTAACTAATTTGTTGCGTTAACTCGCCAGGCGAGATAGCATCGAGCGGTGCTGAGAAAAAGGAAGGAGCAACTTCTACCACGAGATCTACAAGATTTTCTCCCTTCCATCAACCGTAGACCGGTGTGGTACGCGTTGCTTTATTGGCCGGTGTACGCTAAGAGGGTCAAGCAATCGTAAATATTCCATCTTATCGAGTTACTTGGCGTCGCGCGAAATATCGAGCGCGTGTAATCGAAGCCGTGGCAAATAGCGCGGTATCACGAACGTTCGATATCAAGAGGAGGAAGAGGGAAGTCGATACACAATAAAGATAATAAGCAACAGGGTAATTAGCGAAAAGCCGCTTAGCAGCGTATTAATAACGGTGAACGAATAATTCGCAACGGAGCGCGGGGGGCCTCGCTCGCGTTCGTTGGGAAACGTTACGAGTGCTTTCGATGTTGCCTGCCTCTGTTGCTGCTACTCGCATGTTTCATGCATCGATTACAATTTATCGTTGGCACACCGGCCACCGTATAATTACCTGCAACTTTACGATCTGGAGAAATGCATAAAAGGGACGGCCACGTAAAGTAATTTGAGAGATTACACTTCATCGACGGCGGAACGGTAATTAGCTGCACATTACGTGCACCGTTTGTCGGAAATTGCCGATTGCTCGTGACGATTGCAGCGACAAAGTAATCTTTCGCTTTTAAATTACCGGATTGCGCGATCCTCCGGGAGATTGTTCCCTACTCCGCGAAATTCTGGAGGGTTCAATTCGGTACACGCCACGTAACGCTTGTGTATGCATACTTTTTACCACCCCCTCGATCCACGAGCTTACATGTTCTTAATTTTTGTTTAATTGCGGTTGTATTCCTTGGTGCATTCACCGGGCGAGCGAATTTTGACGGAATTTCCGCTCACGTCACTTGGATTGTATTGCATTAAGAGGAATAGTAGAATACTTAATTGAATTGCAGGAAGAAAGCTAAGTGACGGTCGCCGGTGAAAAAAAAATCTGTAGGATGATAACTTTCGTGATAATAATTTCGACAATAATTTTCATCGATACAAACTGAAGTAAAAGAAACATACAAAAATTCTACGAGGCAAATGTTTCCAGGAGAAATGGCCAGGAGAACCTTTTTAATTCCAGGACAGCAAACCGAAGCAAGGACAGACCGAATCGATAAACGAAATACCTTTTAAAATACGCGAGGAAGGTTTAAACGGGATCAATTAATAGGAGGATCAATTAAAACGTATCCCATAATCTGGCCAGCTAATATCGCGGAGAAGAGAAACGCTGGAGAAAAAAGCAATTAAACGAATCATCAATTATTCACCGCCATTAGATACCACTGAAACGGTGTTCGCGGATCGAGTAAAATGTATTTATGACTTACGATAAAGCCAGATTACGATGCAACGCGCCAAAGAGAGAGAGAGAGAAAGAGAGAGGGAGGAGATATACAGAGTAGAAGAGGAGAGAAACTGGATTAGCCCACGATGTCAATGCAAAACGCGCGAGAGGACAAATCACGGGACGCTCGAAAACTCCACAGGCCATTAAACGCGGCCCTTATCAACGCGTAAAAACAATGACACCCTCTCGTATCGGCCGTTTGATACCCTACGTCCATTGGACGACGTTAGGGGCTCGCGTGTCGGGGCTTTGCTATCTCTTTTAACGGGTGCGTGACGATCCACGGTGAAATCGCGTTGCGAATCAAACGATGCCACGGTTCCTGCACAAGAAGACACGGTCACTGCAACGATTTTGCATGTGACACAGTCCAATGGTTTTTGTCGTTTAAATTGGATTGTATTTCGTGGCACTTTCGGATTCGACGATCCGTCACGTGAAACGGACGGAAGATTTCGCGCTGCGGAACGAGCACTTCGAGCGAGAATTGCCAGTCCGTGTTGTACCAGAGCATGATGTTTGGAAATTGTTATTGCGATACTTTGGCCGTGGTTAGGGAAGTTCCGTTGCCTAGTTTCGTTTTTCAGGAAGAATCAAATTCGGCCGAGTTTCACGCGCCGTGTCGCCTCGTGTCGCGTTCCCGCGAATTGCAGTTTAAGCCTCATTAACTCCACGCTAATTTCACCCGCGTCTACGTGCAATTAGGCGTACGCCGCTCGGTGACACTTTACCTAAGCGAATTTCTATGGAATTGAAAGTTTCACCGGAATCGGAGTAAATAGGGTGTCTTATTTAACAATTCCACTTTTCGAAACTAAGTACTCAACACCGGAAAGAGGAACTTAGAATCACTATATCTGTACCAACTTTATCGTACAATTTCCACCGTTAAAATCCCCAAGATCACAGACCCGTACACACGAAGAGACGAGACCGTGCGGAACATGTTATCAAAGAGCCATCTAACATTCCGCGCACAAGCAACGCCCGCTATTTTCCACCACACCCATTCCAAACCCCCGTCGCGGCCCCCAACAATCCCATTCCTATTTACAATTCGACTCCCTTTTCCCCAGTGGAACAAGGGAACCATCTTCTGGCGTGTGCGCGCGGTTCGCGGAACATTACACGACAGGACCCTGGTAGAGGAAAGCGCGCGAGAAAACGAGGAGGAAATACGAGGGCCTGGTGTGTGGAACGGGACGAGAGCAGAAAATAACAGAGCGAACAATTTGAGAGATTACAGAGGCCCCGGTGCTGGTTTCCAATCGGTTGAACCCGGCCGCTGGCCGCATACCTTGTTGCCCAGCCGCCTTTCGCCGTCTGCGTTCCCGCGCCGACAACGGCTCGTTTCTCTTTTTCCCTTGCCCCGTGTGCTCTACCCGCTACCTGCCCGACCGTTTTGCATTTTCTCTTCTGCATTTTGCGTTTTGCCACACGCGCGCCGCACCGCGCCAACAAATTTAGCGTAAATAATGCGCGTTCCGGCGTGCTGCACCGAGCTAGCCGCTACCAGAGCGCCGCACTGCAGGAGGCCCTCGATAGCATGGACATATGTATGTACAACGTGTGCGGGGATAGCGCACCTGTGCAACGGCTAGGTGCAGGTGAAATGTGGCTAATAAAAGGATTTGAGGTAGTTTGGTTGTGTGGGGTTTTGCTGGGCGGTGATACGAATGATATCAGATTTGGAGTATAGATGGTTGATAGTGACAAATGTATTTGAGACATTAGAATATTCTCTCTATAGTCTTGGAAGGTTGAAGATTTTTCACTGATTAATGACTGAAGGAAAAAATGCATACCTACTTGGTTTATCTATCGATCGAAAGCATTTGATTTAGATAGCATGATAAAGTTTGTGCATCGGTGCACCAAGCGTGTTGCAATCACATTTGCAAAGATACGAAGAGAAAATATTTAATCATTCTCTGTAGCACAAAGTGATATAAGCCACTCAGAAGCCAAAGTGACTATGTAACTCTATCGAATTACGTTTTAGTTCATAACTATCTTCTATTATATCTTCTTTAGTTCATAACTTCATAACTATCAGTTATGAAGAGTTAAGCACCAAGTATGTGCTTCACTACTAAAATTGGAAGAATTTCAAAAGTGGAGTTAATCATTTTGGCTTCTAAGCGACTCACATAATACACGTACTCTTATTTTCTGGCCATCAATGTTACAAAATAATCCAATATACTTGCATTATCCAAAATGAAGGAAACACTATAAGAAACGTAAACTGCATCGACTCTCCAAGCTTCATCAGACACCTAACAAAAATTGACAATAAAAATTCACTATTACAAAATAGTCCAATGTATTCCTATTATCCAAGAAGAAAGAAACCCCAGAAGAAACATAACTGCATCGACTTTCGAAGATTTTCCCAAGGATCTACTACGCCAGACACCTCCTACAAAACCAGCAAGTGTCCGGTAACTTATGCACGCCAGTGCATGCGCCTACGTGCACGTCGCGATTGTGCATTGGACGTGTGGTGCACACGTGACGCGACGAGATATATCCACGGGCTTTCACAGAGCGTGTCGCGTGTACACGGAGATCCTGTAGTCGCTTCGTGGGCTACGTCCACCCTCCATTCTCATGCTACACAACCCCTTCCTCTGCCTCCCCCCTTTATGCTCGGCCTCTCTCTCTCTGGCTTCCCTTCGGTGGCACGGTTGCCTGTAACCGGTTATAGATTTGCCCGCGTACACGTGACTGCACTTGCACGCACGTGCACGCGACGCGCCTGCTCACGGCCTCTGACGTACGAGGATTCCAGGCTGATCCGTCTTGATTTAGAAGCGGACTACGCGCGCCCGGCTCTCGCGGCCGGATACCGAACGTCTAAATTGAATGCCGGTTACGGAATTAATTCGAGCCGCGTCCGTTTGATCGCGATTCGATTGGATTCGGCGGGGCCCTAACTCGCATCGAAATATTACTCCCGTCTCTGTTTCACAGACTAAGATTAGCGGCACCCGCGATCCACCCTTCCGCTGACTGCTGCCAGCTTGCGGGAATATGTTTAGAGCGTTCCTCGGTATTTTGGCAAGCCTGGAACGCCTGCTGACCGATCTCCTTGTGTATCGATCCTGTTAACTACCAAATTGCCTTTCGCTAATTGTTCCACGGGTGAAGAGGGTTCGTGGGGTGAATAAGATGTTTGGTACGTCGCAGAGGCGAAGAGTGATTCGCGACGGTTAAATGACACTGTCTTTACAAAATTCGTAGTCGCCATATTGCTTGAAATATTTTTGGATGAAACTTTTTAATAGCTAGAGGGCTGAGAAAAATTCTTCACGCGTGAATCTAATTGGCTCACGAGATTGAAAGGGTTAAAATAACGATCTGAGGGCGAATTGTGTGATAGGAAAGAATATATATAAGAATATATAATTTCATTGATTTTGATAAATGTGCAAAGGTGTAGCGTTACTAAGTTCATTGGTCCACATTTTTAGCTCGAAGAGTTTGGTCAATGAAACGGATACGTTTATTGATACACCACAAGTGTACATACACAGGCATTTAAAACGAGAGTGCGGTAAAGTGAAAAAAGCCAGATTTGCTGCTCCAAATAGATCCCAACAACACCGACGAAAAACTGTTAGTCAAGCACATTAATACGAGGCTAAGTAGATGAGAAACTCAGTATTACGAGATACATAATTATTCTCCATATCCTCCGTACCTAATTAAAACTGATTATCAACTCAGCACGTACGTTCTAATCAACACAGTACATGCAAAGTTCTCTCTTTTCCGCGCAATCATCAAACACGCCAATTCGCCAAGAATCAAGTACCATTGCACAGATAAAAGCAGCCTTTCTAAACCCGTATCGTGCACGATATCCCTACACCTACTTAGAAACCTCGGCGACTTCCTTATCAAGCGAAGCACGGGAATAGGAAAACGTTCTCGCGCTCGTATCGTACCTAAGAAACAGCGAACGAAGGAGGCGTTAGCGTGTGGTCGAGAGAGAATAAACGTCGAGGTGGCTCGGCGGCGGAGTTCACGATTCAGCGACAGAGCGTGGAACACGAGAGCATTTCGTCAACATTTCTGGCAGCAAGTCGGTCGCGAGATTTCCATCTGTCACGAAAGGATACCGGCTAAGAGGCGTTGTGTGAGAGCAAGAGCAGCGTAGGAACGAGCAACAGCGAGACAGAGAGAAAGAGGGAATGAACGCGAAGGCGAGAAAACGTTTTCAAACATCCGGCGTAGCCTGCATCTCGAGCAAAGTGAGACGTCTTAGCCGTTGACGGTGAATGGTCGTCGATGTGGAAGGCGGGCGCGTCTGAATCCTGAGGGAAGCCCGGAAAGCGTGGCAGGAAGGGTGAGAAAGAGTGAGGTGGGGAAGGAAGGGGTGGAAACGAGGCGACGAGGGATTCCAACGTGGAAAAGGAACGTAAGACAGAGGCAGATGCGAAAGCAAGGGAGCCTAGGCCCCACGAGAAGAAGCCACGTCGACCGTGGGGTAGTTTATTTGGACACTGATTTGAAGCGAACGCTCGGAAATTTGACATTCCCGTGAACTTTCCGCGGCGCAGCCAGCTTACCGTATGCCTCTGGAAGCGGCCGCCCGCTGGGAACGGGTTACCATCCACAGATATTTCGTATTTTCGCCGAGGCCAGACCTCGCACGAACATTCCCCCGCCCGCCCTCACGAATACGTAAACGGAGGGTTACAGTGAATTTTAGAGTCGCTGCGTACGTCTGAGAGAGGCTTCCGAGTGTTTCCTGTGCTTCCACACAGAGAGGAAAAAAGCTTTTTAGAAGTTGGGCGAAAATTGTCGGACGATGGTGTCGATGTTATAGTAACCAGATTTTTTCAATTTTTTTTATTGTTGCAATTAACCCCTTGACTTAGCAACCAGTCGGACTCGTGGTAGAGATTCTAGAATGTGAGAAAAATAGTTGTATCGGTAAGAAAAATTAATTTTGATTCTAATTTGCGTTTTAATTTGCAACACTGAGGACTGCTAAATGTAATTAATCTGCAATAGATTAGCTTTTGTTGCCTGATACGGTACTGAAACAGTAAATAGCTGACGTTTAGATGCGTAGTCAGAAAAGAAATCATAGGTTAAGGGGTTAATATCTTCTGGTATACCAAAGATAGAGAAATTTACCTTTATCGATATATTTCGATTAAGATTTAAATACGAATTCTATTTAATATTTAATATTAGAGATGAATGAATAAACTAAATTACAAAACATGGACCATTCACGTAATCAGCGAACTCGTCTTCCTCAGTCAATAGGTTAACGTTTAATAATTATTCAACTCTCAGTCACGGCAACAAGTCTTTCTCCCCCCGGAGATTATTAATTACAAATGATACCTCTCCTCGAGGGCAAACTTCCGTGGGACGTTCAATCAAAAGGCTGAATAGCTTCTTCCTTAAAACAAGTATCCTTTCAAAACGACATCGTTTCCTATTCAAAAGGAACTTATCCCTGCTCATTTTAGACTCATACAGGCGTACAAAGCGTGCCGCGTAGCTGTTCAAACGACCAAAAAATGGATCTTTGTCGTTGACTGAAAAGAATCCAACACCTGGAACGCCAATGAATCGCGCGATTCTATGTATATACCCGAGTTCCGCTCCTCTTTGACGCGGCCAATGAGATGGAGGGGGGGTTAGAGGAGGGGAGGAGGGACCTCTTGACCCGGCGCATCTTTATTAACACGCGCAATCCCGATTTATTTCTGGGTCGATTAATCCTTCTGCACAGCGCGAGCGTCTAGAGGAAAGAAAACGAAAGCTTCACGGAAGTCTGTCGTACCAGCTACATTTATAGCGGCCCTCTCTGCACGTCACGTTGGATACCGTGTCGTCGTTTTATGCTCCGGTCACTTACGCGGAAACACTGAATGGAGTAACGAATGGAAAGCGTTTCGGACATCGAAAAGTTACCGGCGCGCGGACAGAAGTGTTGGAACACGACACCGTGTGACACGTTGGAAATATATATCGCGGCGTGTAAGAATAAATAGAGAAATTTTGCACTTTTTACGTGGCCTGGTTCGCATTGTTCCTCGACCTTTTCAGGTTTTTCTCCGGGGATTTATGGCTTCTTTGCTATTTTGCGTAATTCGAATTTTTCAAAGAAGTAGGGATAAATTACTGCTTTTTTGGATTAATGTTCAATTCTGACACGTCGTCGAGAATCGATTAAAAATGTAGCTACTGCGTCACATTTGCTTTGACCATTTTTTGTTCTATTTTTCTACAACTAATTCAAGACATAAATTCTACTGCGAAGTGAGAGGTGTTTCTCTTGAGAGTGGCCAAGTGTTTCTGCTGGAGTCTCTGCGGTTTCCCTCGACGAAGACTCCTATTTTCCTTAATGTTCAATTCTGACACGTCGTCGAGAATCGATTAAAAATGTAGCTACTGCGTCACATTTGCTTTGACCGTTTTTTGTTCTATTTTTCTACAACTAATTCAAGACATAAATTCTACTGCGAAGTGAGAGGTGTTTCTCTTGCGAGTGGCCAAGTGTTTCTCCCGGGGAATCCTGTGGAATCTCCGCTTTTCTAGGCTTTGTTAAAGTCAAGCGGCCCACCGACGTTGGCAAAAGTCACTTTTCTATTTCCCGTTCGGAGACTCCAGGATTTATGGCAGGGTCTGGTCCTAGGGACTAAGTGTCGCAGGCAACGCAATAAACACTTGTGGTGTTTTGAGAAAGCGATATTTGCCTGCGACGGTGACCACTTGACTCGCTGCCATAAATCCGGCTACAGGATACGCCTTAACATAAGTATCCTTAACAATTAGTTTGTTAAAAAGTGTGGTAAACTTGAAGGAAACTGTTCTCGATTGTGACAAGGGTAGTTCAACAAATTAAATCTTAAACATGGTCCTTGAAAATTTCCAAGCTATAATTAAATGGTAAGTAAATGGACGAGTAAACGCTTATTCCCAATAGCGTACAATCCTGAACCTGTAACAATTATTCAACAAGAGATGCTATAATCTGTTAAAAATTGAATGAAAAACTCTTGACACTCCAAAAAGTATTAACTCAAAATGGCCAATGTATAAAATAAAAGATAATTTACAGAATAAAGCAACTAATAAAAATTCCTACTAATTTTTAAATATATACTGTTATATTTATTAAACTATAAACAAGTCATAAGACTTTAGGCTAAGTCTCGTCTGAAAAGGCCGCGATCATTTCGCCGTTGCCTGCCTCCAGATGTCATTGCTGTTCGATTCTCAACATATACTAAAAACTTAAATTCCTGTTTGAGAAATGATTTCAATTTCCAGGAGAAAAACCAAAAAGTATTAACTTAAAGTAATCAATGCACAGAACAAAAGTTCATTTACAGAATAAAGCAACTGATTGAAATTTCTACTAATTTTTAATTTCTTAATTCTTATTTGAGAAACGATCTCAATGTTCAGGTAAAAAACCCTATTTACAAGAAACCGCTCCGCTACCCATTAGTCTCTATTTAAATAAACGTTGAATTCAGTACATCTATATCTAGGATATCGCACAGAATTCGTAGGCATTCGCATAATCCACCGTATCCATTTCCTAGCTCTTACAGAAAATTTGTGGCTCGCCTGGCGCGCCGGATGGCGAGCGAGATAACCCGGAAAATTGTCGAAATCGTTATCGGCGTTGTTGCAAACGCGCCACCGTCAATGATTGACTTCGGCTCGGCTCATTACCGAACTGACACACACGGCTGCGCCCTGATAACGGTATTATCGACATTTGTCCCTGTTTCGTTCCCTCTCTTTCTCTCTCTCGCTCTCTGGTCGAACGGTTACTTGTGTTTCCTCTAAAATCCCCAGGTTGTTTATTTTTCCTCTTCGCGCCACGCTGCGGAGAGAAACGGAGCATCGACCCTGACACCGCGGTGCTCGTACACGGGATAAAAATGAAATTCGCCCGCGGCACGAATCCTTTTTGATATATAGACGTAGTTACCGGGACCGCGAGACGCAAAGATTATACGTGCGAATTCGTGATCCGATTACGCGTGCAGCAAGAATTAATTGTACGCTGGTAATCCGTGCGCGACGCTATACGAATTCAGAGGAGAGCCACGCTAGGCACACAGAGAGAGAGAGAGAGAGAATATTATTTTCAGCGGGCCCGCCTGGCCATGGAACGCGGTTAATTAAAGCGTTCTGTAAACTGGTCGACGCTCGAGGGTGCGACGGTCCCGCGCAAGAGGGTGTAAATGAGCAATCAATTGTAAATTTTCGAGGGCGAGCAACGTTCGTGATTCTCGCGCCCGGGATGTATCACTTTCGAGAGGATCACTGTTGTAAAAATATCAGGCGATGTTTCGTATAGCTGGAATAATTTGTAGGATTAATTATTGCGGAGGGTATTGGAACATTTGCTAATGAGGTTTCTTAACCCTTCATCTGACTGTTCAGGCTAATTTTGTTGTAACTGTAAATGAAAGAAATATGAAAACCAGGAATTATTTTGAAAGATTTTTTAATTTTGTTTAACTCTGTTTTAATTCTGTTGTAACTTTTGGTAGAAAAATATGGAAACAGGAATTTTTTTTAAGTAATTTAAATATTGCAGCGAAATTAACAGTAGAACAGCTTGGGTCAAAAAGACCCATTTAATTCTGTTTTAATTTGACTGTAACTTTTTGTAAAAAAATATGGAAACAGGAATTATTTTTAAATAACTTGAATATTGTAGCGAAATTAACAGTAGAGCAGCCTGGGTCAAAATGAGCCATTAGCAACTTTCTAAAAGCGTGCTTCTCGTGTCTGATAGGAAAGTACCTATTTTACTGATAAAGTTGGTCTGAAACCACTCATGTATCTCCACCTAACAATCGCAATAGCTGATTCCTATCGATATCAAGAAAGGGTTCGTGTTACAAGGAACAATCGTCATAAATCATTCTTTTATTAATATTATTACAAATGTACAGCAGATTTCGATGGAAGCTTGGCTTTCTTCGAGAAAAGGTGTATATTAACATTCCTTAGTCATCGAAAATGTTTTCGTATTACTAGAATGAAAAAATGTCTGTCCTTAAGAGAAGTGATAAAAGAAATAAAATGAAGTAAAAATGACAAAAAATGAAGTATTCTGAAGGCACAAATAGTCGAAACTCTGTCTATCTCCTCGTTAAAAAGTAACTTAGGTTTATTTCGTACGTGTTCCTCAATTTATTTAATTTCAATAAAAAATGCAATCGTTAAAATGTTCTTTGAGTGTCCGAGTTCGCCGATTCACCCACAATTTCACCAGCTCACCTCCCAGCAACGTCAACGTTACAAAGCGCGCGGCGTTACAAAACAGACATCCCCAGATTGCCCTATTACCAGCAATGAATAGAACGACTTTTAGCAGCTCACAAATCTTCCAACCGTGAAAGTTTCTTTAAGAGTTTAAAGAAAAAAGAGAAAACGAACCGTTTGAGTAATTCTAGTTACTCACGCGGGTAGAAAGGAACGGCGCGCGATTGTGCAATATATCGGAATCGTAAACGTGAATTCGAGGGAACTAACAGGTGCTCTTTATTGATGTACGTGTAGGAACGAACCATTTACCAATTCTAATGCATTCGATGGCATATCGGGCCGATACTCCACATGGAGAAGGCACGAGTTCGCACATTCGACGCGTATAATTCTGAAACCTCTCTCTCTTTCTCTAATTCACACAGACTGTTAGCTCCATGTGCGTTTGCGCGTAAATTGTATCCAACGCGAAGTCATTAAAGCAATATAATATAATTTCTATCGTTAACCTCGATAAAAGGATTTCGTAGCTTCTAATAATTGCTCGTTCGTGCAGAATTGACAACGAACGAACGGCTGCCGCATCGATATTCGGTCTTCGACGAAATAATACAGAGACGAAAAAAAAGAACGACCAATTTAACGTTGAAAATTGTAACAACGAAACGTACAATCATTTTCTGAACGTGAAAAACAAAGCCTCTGGAACATTCAATAGACCGTTCAATTACCAAACATTCGATCGATTGTTTTGAATTGTTTCGAATAATTTTCACCGTCTAACGGAAACACATTTCTCCACTCACACACTTAGACACGTGCAACTAAAAACTCGGTCGTCTCATTTTCCTTCGATCGTCGACAAAGGTGTTCAAACGTTACCAGGCGATATACTTTTTCGGAAGCTTTTGCTCTCGTGATAAAATGAAAAAACCGAAGAAGAAGAAGAAGAAGAAAAAGGGAAGAAAAGGGGGAAGAGGGTAAAGCCACCGTCGGAAACGAGCAAACCACGCGAATCGGGGCGAGCGGAGGGAGAGAGGGAAAGTTAAACGGCCATCGAATTTACAATAAATCTCGACAGAGCTTTTAGTACTTTTGCGCAGATAAGGCAAACACGTTAATGGATTTTTCCAGCGGCGCTCTTTATCCACGCCGGTTCCAACCATTTTCTATGCACCTATACACGTAACGAATAAACACGATAACCTAATTCAAATTGGCTTATCGCCTCGGTTCACCGTAAACATTTTTCGCCGAACAGCTCGTGCGAGACAAAGAGAGAAGGTTCGTTCAATAGAGAGAGAGAGAGGGAGAGAAAGAGCATGGAACTCGTATCGTCCCGTTTAGTTTACGAAGCCGATCGCAAAGAGAAGCACGAGGAACGCTATTGACTGCAATCACGTGCACGTATACACGCGCGTGCACCGTATACACGGCCGAGTTTTACGCTGAAATCTCCCGGGAGGAAGTTCGTATCGCAGATTGTAGCGTACGACGACGGCATCGGGAACGACTCGAACGGTACCAGAACAAGAATACCATGACGAAAGAGAGCAAGAGAGAGAGACCACGAGACCACGTCCTTACGAATTCACCGCGCGAAGGGAACGCGAAAAAGGGGAATAAACGACAGACAGAAAGGAGCAGATGAGAGGAAAGACGGAGAACGAGGCTCGTCGAAGTACGATTTGGAACATTCAGCGTGCAACGAGGGAAAAGATGGTAGCTGGCCAAGGGCCGATGAAAGAGCCGCGCGCTCCACTGGCAAAACAATCAATTATCAAGGAAAGTTTCGAAAGCAACCGAGATCCGTTCGACTGTTTCTCCTCGGCTCGAAAGCCGATTTTTGCGATTAGTTTCGAAAGGGCCTGGCTGGCAAAGAGAGAGAGAGAGAGACGAGATTCGAGATCCAGGGTGGAGAAAAGAGGGAACGAAGAGAGGAAAAGGATCTCGGCTACTTTAACCGAACTCCTGGAAAAGTTTCTCGTACGAACGACCATCTCTCTCTCTTTAGCTGCAAACTCTCTCGTTCTACTCTCGTAGCCACCAGCCAGCCGCCACCTTGCGACCCTTCAGGCTAGGGAATTGATTCGTGTTTCGTACTTTGCGCGATTACGACGACCCTCGAATATAAATCGACAGCCCCGACGGATTCGACAGAGATGGGTTTTAAGTCGTGCCGCGTTCAGGCTCGAACGGCCGACACGATTCGAATGGTACGGGGCGCGTTTAATTGCGGAACGAAAAAATTGACAGGCACCGCGATTGCGACGTCGCGCGCCGCGCTGGATCTCGACTCGGCTCCGGAGGAAACTTGTGCCCTTCTGGATTGCTCGGTTCCTACCAGAGCTACGGCGACAAATGAGTTTCACCGTGGACTCGGAGGGCGAGACAGAAGGATTTTCTTCGCCTCGTTTCGCTCGTCGTTAAGCGCCCCGGTATTTGTACGTTGTTACGCGACGTCCGTGTAACACGTTCTTTGCGATTTTATGAAGCGAGCCGGTGGGTGTGGATTGAAATGATAAGTCGAGCAGGTGGAAAGGGTGTGTGTGTGTGTGTGTCGCGTGAGGAAGTTGCCGCGTTTGTTATAATGACAAATTGCGAGGTGAGAAATTTTTACCGGTGGGAAGTTTTGATTAATGGAAGTTCGGAATATGTGGAGTATACATACTTGTTTCGATGGAAATGAAATTAATCCTAGTGAGGTGTGAATTGAAATGGTTTTCTGGGATAAGCGAGGAATTGTTGGAGGGAATTGGATAATTGATAACAAAATTAAACACACCTCTGGAAATTTCGCTTGCTTTTGAATATCAGATTTTACAGCGACCCCCCATTAACGACGATGAAATACGCGAAGGGAAACTTCGACATTGAGTTAAAGCGGAAAACCAGCCGAGAGAAATTTAGGAAAAATTTTTGCCAGGTGTTTAATACGGAAACAGTCGTAAAATTGGGAACTACTGAAACGCGTAATATTTTAGGAACGGAGAATTTTTTTTAGATGAAATTAAAATTAATACGGTAAACTGTTAACAAGCTATATGAAACTGCTAAATTGCGCTACGAAGTTAAGTTACACAAGAATCTACGAAGCATTACAAAATGTAAACGAAAAATATTTACCAACAATTTCGGCATCGAGTTGAACATAAAAATACCGCGAGAGAAATACCAAAAAGTTTGCATAAACTACTGGAACAAAGATTCGAATTCTTTTTTAAATCAAAATAGAATTAATGTAATACGCTGGAGTGGTCGCTATAAGAAACTGCTAAATTGCACTATAACGTTGAAAAGAATCCACGAACAATCTTAAAATGTAACAAACTTCTGTAACACATAATATTCCATAAACGAAGAATATAAGAATTTCAATTCTCTTTTGAACAAAACTAGAATTAATGCAACCAATTACTAAAAATAAAATGGAGTGGTTATTATAAGAAACTGCTAAATTGTAAAATGTAAGCGTAAAATATCTACCAATGTGCCAATTAACCAACTTCGACGTGAAATTAAACCGAAGAATCAGTAGCAGAAGTAAGCTCGAAAGAATCTGGCAGACGTTTAAATCCGAAACAGCCGCGAAATCGTGAGTCACGAGAACGCTTGGATATTCCGTGCACGATGCCTAGTTTCAAGTGGATTCAGACTTTCTTGGTCCGTCGAGTTTATCGTCGAACGTCGTTAGCGCTCCGGCGAATTAGGACGCCTTAATTAACGTCGATTTCTTGGTGGTGGAATTTCAGGAAACTGAAAGCAGCCAGCGTAGGCAGAAGGAAGGAAGGGAGACGAGAGAGAGAGAGAGAGGATACAGTCGAAAATGTGTTAACGAGCGCGCAAATAGAAACGGTTCACGAGTGTAATCGAAACCGAGGATACAAGCTCGCGGTTGCGGGAGGATGCTGGTTAAAAAAGGATGATGCATCGTTAACACGGACAACTTATCGAACGTTCTCGAAAACACACACGCTCGAGCGGCTGCGCAAGGAAGAAAAATCTGAGGAACTGCAAGCGCAACTGTTTGCAATGCTATCGCAAACTGCTAAGCAGAATTTGCACGGCTTAAGCACCGAGGGGGATCTCTAACTCGGCACGGTGAAACAGAGAGACTCCGTGGCCCTCTAGAAGAAAGCAAAGGAAGGCGAGGCCGGTTGAGTGCTTTCGAAATTTTTCGCCGCGAGATCGCGACGCTTCCGGGAACATTTTCGCTCGAGAACGCAACACGGCCGAAGGATTTTGCGCCCCCGTCGAGCTTGACAAAGTTACGCTTCCTTTACGCTGTTTACCGTAGCGAAAAGTCACTCGCAAACGGTTTTATTCTCGCTGCAGTTTGTTTACGCTCGAAACGGGAAAGAATAGTAATTCGTGAAACGGTTTAGAAGTTACACCGAAGCGAAGGAAAGTGGGATTTTCTAATGGATGGAAAAACAGTAATACTGCTCGCGAGGAATTCTCCTCTGTCTACCTGTTCGCGACGGACAATAATTGGTTGGCGTTGAAACTTACGGGGGAATAAAGTCGGAAGAATGTTTCAAACAGGAGTCCTCTTTGTAGTTGAATGTTATTTTATGCTCCGTATCGATGAAGCGTGGGAGAATGATGGTGCGTTTCGAGCATGGTAGCGCGAATTCAAACGACGTTCGGATAGTCGAACAGGTATAAAAGGTGAAACGAGAGGCGACGCTATCGCGATTCGAGAAGCTGTGAATTTTTCATCGGTAAACGGCCACCACTTCCGTTTAATCAAAAGGATAAAATACAATTTTCAACGTGCCACGGCTGTTTTAAATCCGCGTGCTTCACATTCGACGGACATCTGAATTCTGCGTAAACTCGCCTGAAACACCAAGTGTCGAGATTTTCTGCGATGAAATTCAGCACGATCGCCTCGTTGCAATACCTACTATCTGCTGAAATATTTGCACTGATAAATTTCAAGGACGATACGAATCGCGCGTTTAACTTCTATCGCAAAGGGAACGGTTTCTTCGTATAATTCCGAACGGTGCAAGAATTTCCAAGGAGTTTTCCAGAGAGCCGGATAGGATAGACAGAGACAGTTATACACACTTGTCCCCGCTAACACCACTCGTTACACGAGACGTGTCCAAAACTAAATTTTGCCTACGTGCCCGCCGGAACGAGTATGCACGACGACAGCCGTGGCCCTCGCACAATGGAGGCTACAAAATCAGAGATAAGTGGCGCCTGGCGACGGAATTCTGAAATACCTTAGCGGCTAGGGACAAGGCGTTTAATATGCGTGGGGAGAAACGACTACGGGCCAAAGCGCTCTTCACCCTTACCTTCTAATTTATGCAGCCACCAGCGTTTTCTACCACTGTACTCTACCTACGTGATATATCTGGGTTAACTGCTACCTCGCGAGCAATTCTGACACTTCGTTCGATCGCTACTTAATTCTCTGGTATTTAACGAAAGGTCGGAGGAACTTTCAAGAAATTCTGCTAAATTTTCCAGCTAGTCTGGGGAATATTTGGTGAAATTGATTTTCGAGAAATTTGGGAGCGATGCAGTGTGCAGTGTGAAACGTTGTGAATATGCGATTTGTTAGGTGGCTTGAGGTCGTTTTTTGGGTCTTTTTGAGATTTTTTTACAAAGATACCGTAAGACTTTTTACTATCGATTTTTGGTACACATATCTGTTCAGGTTTCAGAAATATTCATTATTTTTTTTAAGTGAAAATAATTAAGGAGGTATTTTAGTCTAGAGTGTCACTTTTTACGTCTTTTTGAGATTTTTTTACAAAGTAACTATAAGACCTTTTACATGTTTTAGGAAAATTCACTATTTTTTTTAAGTGAAAATAAGCCTCACAGTGTCTTAGATGGCTAGGGAAAGCTAGAAGTAGCAGCCTATGATCAGACTCGTCTTAGCACTTCTATACTAAAAATCGAATGTACCTCGAAATTGACGAAAGTTCCGAGAATTTTTACCCATTTCAATTACGTCCAATTTATCCCAAAATATTTAACAACTTTCTCCGCTAAAACAGAGAACAATTTTTCTTTTTAAGATCACCTATTCTGCGAACTGTGCAAGACATCTCAAACAACGAATTCTACTCATCCCAAAGTTTAACATAAAACCCACCTTAAAAGACAATCTAAAATTTCATCTAATATTTAAAGCACATCAAAGTATACAATAAACTTTAAAATCCCCTCTCTTCTTGATTCAGTTAATAACTCAGGCAAGACGTTCATATTTTTCTCAACTTGATGCGCAAAAAACAATCAATTTCATTATTTCTTAATTATTTCCTAAGCGTACAAAAATAAGTGTCCCATTTATTCATAACACTGTGACTTACATTTCTTCCATAGAATAGAAAGGATAGCGCAATACGAAAATTGAAAGAAAATAATCAATGTTGCACTTTTCGAAGAATTAGTTGTGCACGAGTGAGACACTGGCATGAACGTTAAAGGGTTAAACAACCAAAGGAAAGAAATATATCCTCTTAATTCAACTCGCTGAAAACGTCACCAAAATGATTCTCACCCATTCTCCCCGCAATACGAAAAGCAGCTATCTCGCCCACATTTCGCACGTTTATCGAAGAATATCCAAAAAATTTGCTCGATCGAGTTTCACCGGTTTCACGCGCGGAGCATCTAAGTAGCTTCGCGTGTTACCCGAGAAGGTATGCACGGATCAGTCACCCACGCTTCGATACTTCGGAATATCTTAAACCACGTAACTGGATCTCGAAACCGTTCTTTGAAGCGTGGCATGGAAGAACATCGTCCTCGTCCTCGTCGTCGTTCGTTCGTTCGTTCCCTCCTTCGCGCGATAATGATAACCTTGGGGATCGAGATTCCAGGCGACGTCTCAACTTCAGGAAGGCAAGTCTCGATTTCGACGGATCGATTTTCTGGAATGTCGTGTAAGTCGGCTGACACCGTAATCGAGATATATGTATATAAATATATTATAACACCTTGTTTACGAGGTACGATCGTACGCCACAGTGATGCAAACACGATTTCACGCCGCACGTTATTTCCTCCCTCGATTCATGTTCTTCCGTCTTGCAATTCTGACCTTCCAGCGGGAATATAAACTCGCAGGAGCTGAAGTTACGCGGTAGTGTAGCAACTGGATTTCAATTTCAACCAGCTCTGTCGAAATCTGAGAAACTGCGAATTTCGGTACTGTGGAATTCGACGAGTGAAGAATGTAGAGGAAGCGATGTAAAGTAAATAAGAATGGGATAACGGTCCTTCTATTATATTATTCTTGTTACTTGTCCTTTTCTAAATCAATAAAATAGATATCCATTGGTGTTCAATCTTTTTTTTAAGTAGGTCCTACTATTTATTTCAAAATTTTATTAATTTACTTTTCTCGTCAGTTGTTTCCACGTAACCTTCCATACTTTGTTTAACCTCTTGCCTTGCAATAACGTGACACACTTGTGGTGTAGATTATAGCCAAGATATGAAAAATGAAATATGACGTTTGCAATAAACTTGAATTCTACCTCGAATTTCAACTGCAATTTATGCTTGAAGTTTATCGAAGACAAATTGCGTATAGCGTCTTAACTGCTTGTTATACAACCCTTTCGTGATCAATAGAACGTGTGTGTTCTACTTGAGCACTCGTACAAAATTTGATCTCAATTTAGAAAAAACGAATAATTCGGTCACAAAAGGACCATGATCAAACAATACTTACAAGGCAAGGGGTTAAATAACACGTAGCGTCTTTCGATAAACCAATAAAACAGATAAATCCATTGAAAAATTGGAAAAATTGTAAAATTCGTAATTTTGTAAAATTTAATCAATTTATATTTCTCGTCAATTCTTCTGATGTAACCTTCCATACTTTACATAAACAACACGTAGCAAAAGCAGGAAGTTACAAAATTCCAAATAAATCGCCGAAAGCGTAAACATTTATTAATCAAGATTACCAGAGTATTTAACGAGATGAATGAATATTATTTTCTTCCTGTTACGTGGAACGCCAGGAAACGGCGGACGGACGTTTCATCGTTCGTGGATTTATTTTACGGATTAATTCCCGAGCCACGTTCTTGCTATTTTCCGTCGGTAAAAATAAAGCAGCCCGGTGAATTATTTTGCCGCGTATAACGCGCGCTCCGCTCCGCAAATAAATACGGCGATAAATGGTGGACGGTGCCGCACGTGTCTTGCACTTCATTACGCATCCGAATAATCGAGCCGAACATTTCAACGCGTCCGTTACATTTTTATCGTATTCGCCCATTTACGTAGATCCGCCGCGCCGCGCCGCGTCGAATTGAACGCGGCACGGCCAATATTTAAACGTATAAATGTTGATTATCGCCGGCGAATCGAGATCGTGGCTGGGAAATTTTCACGCGAATTCGTATTCGGACTAATAGCGTTACGACACGCATAATGATGTGCCGTGCTTTAATCGCGATTTTCCGTGAAATTGAGGTAACTGTAAGCGGTACTCTTTTATTTGAAAATTGATGTGCATATACATACATTCCACTGGTTCTAGAATTTCTTCCACCGAAGGGGGAAATATAGGGATGTTTTTAAACGGTTAAAAATAACGTTGAAAACACTTGTTTATGGTGATAATTATTTTTACGTGATGGAATTACGTTCTTTTAGGAATTTGTTGTTTATCTATCGATCATCGTGTTTGTGATGGATAGTAAATTAAGATTCATCTTTGTTGAAGTACTCTAGTGGGACATACGTTTCCATCAGGTCACGAAAGGGTTACAATATTGTACACAATTTGTGTTTGGTAAGTGTCTAGGCGTGAACAATTTAACAATTTGTAGTGTGAAAGAGAGTCTTTCGCGTATGCTCACTTCAAACGTCAACGTTAATGACGATTGAATATTTGTTGAAATTGGATACTGGAAGGTGGTGAAAGAATGATGTCACGAGTATACATAACACTTAAACTTTAAATTTATTCTACAACTGTTGAATTAGAAAAACGCGTTAGACTGGTGATAATAATTTCTGTGTTGAATAGCTGATAGTTTTTTAGAATCTCGTCTTCCTTTGAAGGAATTCGTGCTTAAATAATAAATGCGGACATGTGAAAATGGGAATGACGATATCTGATTGGTGGTTTTAATTTGGTAGGGGTAAAATTCTTAATCCTACTACAAAAGGGGCAATCGTCGCTATACATTCAAAGAAGGTGAAATATGCACAATGGTTTTACTTATAATTAGTTTTACGCCTTAACAGTAAGCTTGAAGCGTAAATTGACGTTGAAATTAAGAATTTCAGTTTATTGCGAAGATGAGCAGAAATTTTTCCAGATTCTCCAAAATAAGCTTTCTCAATTTCCTCTATTTTTTAACGAACGTCTTGTTGCTCTTCTAAATTTATCACAATTGCAAATAAAATACTTCCCTCCTCGTATTTTCACCAGAATGTCCAACAAACGTTGCGACTCCTTATTAAAACGCAAAAACTTGCCGGAAAGGTGGAATTTGAAGAAAAGAGATAGCACGAGCGTATAAAACAATCTTTATCGTGAGATGCGAAGTCTAGGCGAGTGTTCGGGGTTTACTTTGGCAGCGTCATCTTAATAAAAGCTCGTCCGAGTTTTTCGGCGCAAAAAGGCGAATCGGACAGCGTTTAATTAAGCCAATTGAATCCCTCCACTTGGCGGAAAGTTTGCTGCCGGGCCGAAGTGAATTAGTTTCGCCTAAAAAGTTTCGAAAAGGCTGATAATCAACCGTCGAATGAACCCTTTCTCGTTTCGGGGGCCGTAGAATTTCACCCTGGCTACAATGGATGAATTTAATTTAAAACAAGTACTCGCAGACAATTCTACCTTTTTATACGATTAAAACGACGGAAACAGGGGGGTTGAAATGAGTGAAAAAAAAAAAGAAGGAAGGAAAGGACGATACTAATACGAAAAAGCGCTCCCTCGTTCCCTTCCCTAAGACATTTGAATAAACCTAAAAAAAAGCTGAAAGTACATCCATTTGCCACGATCCGCTAATTACGAACTTAAGGAGGAATTGGAGAGAATTCGCGGAACTTCGACTAACGCGGACACTTCGATGAAGATAACTCGAAGAAGCAAGCTAGAGAAGGGGAGAGAAAGAGAGGGAGAGTGGATCTGTAACCGTCGACGTAATCTCCCCTCGTTAAGGATGAAGGACGAGGTGGAGATGGAGAAGGGTCGAGAAGAGAGAGAGAGAGAGCAAGGAAGCTGGCTGGAAGTGCTGGGCGATCTTTCGAACTCCGGACTCGCATCAATTAACGCCAAAACTCTGAAGGGGACTTCAAAGGAGATGGCTGGTCCATTATTCGACCATCGCGACTCACCCTCGCTGCTGTCGTTTCCGGTCCGGCTTTATCCAGCTGAATGGCATCCACTCCAAGGAGGAGAGTCGCTTTAGACAATAATCCGAATCTGCGCCCTTTTACGCTGGGCCTATCACGCTAACGATTCGTTCTTCATCATCGGGGACACGCGCGGCCAACAGACCAGACGACGTCTTTCGACATCCTGAGACAGTGCTATTGTTTTCGATATTGTTGTCCTACAGGGAATAAGGACAACGCGGTAATTGTCTGGCTTCTTTCGCGCTTGTGTTCCCTCGTGTTACGTTGCGGGCGATGAAAGAACGGGCAGGAGGGACTGGGTGAGGAAATATTTCGAGGTGGACGGGCAATTTTGGATTAGGGGTGATCCGTGGTTTCCGACTTGTTTAAAGTGCCATTTTTGAATATGTTTATCTATCGGTTTGATTAGTAACGTAAGGAAAAGGTTTTTAATCTTCTTGATCTGCTAATCACCGACAGAGTTATTTCACAATAATTTCGTAGGTATTGTATTCAAATGGATTGTAATATTCTACAGACTATAATACAAATCTTAAAAGTCTTTCAGTGCTTTATCGTCAAAGCTTCCTATTTGACCCTTCCACTGCTATCAGTGTTTATATGCATTTATATTGTACATTTTTTATTTTAAAAACACAAAATACAAAATACTGTCAGAAAAGTGATTTGATTAATTTTATATATAGCTGTAATTAAAGTCGTGATAAAGTTTCGTACCTAATTACAATGATCACAGTAAGTTACAGTGAACAGCAGTTAAAGGGTTAAGATTGATCAAGAAACGCAACCAAGTAAAAAACGTAGAAAAGAATTCTATATTCTCCATATCTAATTTAAGTACCCAAAAATAACCCCGCAACGTAAATCCTCACGATAAATACAGAACCACGGTGCAAAGCACACAAAGTAAGAAGTCCACGAGTAAAAACTGAAGAAAAGTACGAAAATCAATTTCGCCTGGGTTGCATCGCGTGCGATAACGGTATCGTACAGCAAAACACACCCTTCAAAGCTCTCGCGCGATCGAGAGCACGGGAGCAGGCTGCATTCGCGTGTATCGCGGCGACGTGAACTCAACGAGGCCAATTTACAAAGAAATCGCGTTTCCCCCAAAACGTTCCTTCTCTCTCTGTCGTCGGACCTCTTCCAATCGGAATCGAGCTTCGTTTCAAATTATATTTTCACGCAGTTCCACCCCAACGATGGGGGAAATATCTCAGAAATCGACACGAACGAATATCTATGATTAGCGTTCGCGAAGAAAAAAGTGGCTGGCGCGGAGGAGAGTGATAAAAACGAAGGAGTGGAGGGAAGAAGAGAGAGAGAGAGAGAGAAGTTAGACAGGCAGATAGATAGGAGAAGTATACAGGCTGGGAGAGAAGTTCGGTGGCGGCGATCGTGAACCAGTGAAGAAATGAAGAAGGAAGGGACGGGCCACGGTGCCAGGAAAATCGGCCCGGCGAAAATAAGCTTAATCTCGCTGAGTGAAATCGCTGCCAAATGTAATGCGTCTCCTGTCGATGAGAGAGGCCGTCGCGAGCCACCGGCCAGCCCCTTTCCTGATGCGCGAATCGGCAACGTAGAAAACGAGCCGACTCGTTCCCTTGCGCCCTATTACACGACCCTGGAACATCTCTTTCTATCTATCTTCTCTTATGTTCCTATTTCTCTCTATCTGTCCATTCTTCTCTCGTCCCTTTTTAGCCGACACACGAACGAACGAACGACCAATCTCGTATCGGCGGATTAGCGGCCGCGGATAAAAGGAGGGC
>NW_017100976.1:197900-202715 GCF_001263275.1 Habropoda laboriosa
GGGTCGAAAAAAGGAACAAGGTTGGTGGAGAAAAAAGGAAGGAAAGAGAGAGAGAGAGAGAGAGGAGGAAAATTCGCAAGCGGCGCGTGTTTCAAATATTTTATTTCTGCTTGCGTTGGCAAAGCCCCGCGGAACGTTACCGCGTCACTATCCGGCGTTCTGTATTTCTCTTTTATAGGTATGTACGTACGGCCGCCAATAAAATTCGGCCGGCACCGTGTGCACCGGCGAAAGGAAGAGGCAGCCTCTGGCGTCGATCTTTTGATCGGGAAAAATCTCGCCAAAAAAGGGGGACAAGCGGGCCACTCCATTTACGTTCCGCTTCATTCCGGGCACGGACACTTTGATCCGACAAGATATCGAACGACTATCGTACACTCGGGTTCGTGAGTATTAGAACACTTACCGAATGTGAATCGGACCTAAACAGTGCTACAAGATTTTCAAGATCTTGAAAAGAATTATTCAGGTTGGGATTTTATCGTGTAACGAGCACGTATACGAGGTTTGATAAAAGAATATCTAGATATCTAGAATAAAACTTTGCTGGTAAAAAAAATTCTACGTTAAAATGGTCCCCTGTTGTAGTTTTTTACACTGCTGAAAACACTTGCGTTTTTTGGAACTTTTTAAATATTGAAGATTTTCTTTCTATTTTTGTAGGTTTCTTCTTTTCTTGCGGTTGTTCCGAATTATTCTTGGGGATTTAGCAGCTGTTTAGTCTTTCTTTTCTTTCTCAAGATTTCTTCTTAATTGAAAATTAAAAATTCATTTTCGTACAGAAATTTTTAGCATGTTTGTTTCTTTCCCATCCCATGAATTTGTGGTCAATTTTGTATAGAAATTTAGATCGATATCTTAAACGTACCTTTGAATTTGATGGAAAAACGTAATTGCCATTTTATTCCATAAATTCTTCCCACTTTTTTAATAGTCATTATGCCGTCGTTATAACACTTCTTTGCCTTTTCGTTCAAATATTTTTCGCTTTTGACGAACTCATGGCATGACCTAATAGAATTGTGAAAATTACCGCCTTGAACATATCCGAAGATCAATTTTTCAAATAAAAGTGTCGTAATATTTTCTTTAAAAGTGTTACATTACGGCACCTGTATCTTAAAAAATGATCTGAAGAATGGTCGGTCGTAATGATAGAAATCTGAAGCTAAAAGCTTTAAAAGCGTGACATTTATGGAATATCGAAAGCAATTTGGATAAAATAATGGAAATAAAAGCGTCAACGATAATAAAAAGCTAGCTGCGTATGTGAAGGAAAAAATGTTACATTTTACTTAAATGTTAAACAGCGAAGTAAGGTAACTTTGCTTCGGCAAAATTCAGCAACGGTATACTTATCACGGTAACACAAGGGCAAATAAAACGTAAGAAAACTATGTTCCGAACTCGCATCGATCGACTATGAAAATTAATTTCCTGTTCGATCATCGTTCCACTTTCTTCAGTTTATGTACGAAGATGACGAGTAGAGCTATTCAAATACGCTAATAAAATTTCTTTAAGGAACGTCTTATCACGAACTCGTAAAAAAGTTTGCACACTCCTACATATATAAACCTGTTCGCGGAATCCAGTTGCGTTACAATAAATTGCTTCAAATAATTAAATTTTATTAAGTGCCGGAAAAAGTTGGATTAATAATACAAAATGTAAGTAATTTTATTTAACAAATTAATCGCAACTTATTTCTGTAACAATTAAATGGACAGAACCATCTAATGATAATAATCATTGTGACATTATTTTTACGAAATACTACAAGAAATTCGATTTGAATTTATATTTAGCAATTTATTAAGCAATTCATATGTAACTTATGAATCTTACATTGAACGTATCAATTGCAAATTATCTGTCAATGCAAGATTATCAAATTATTTTTTAACCTGTTAACCGTGTTCACCTTTCAAACAGAAATTGAATTTTTTAAATTTACAATTAGAAATGAGTAAGAATTATAACCAATTACTTCCTTTCCGTTCTTGCAAGTGCGAATATGATGCATTTTACGTTCAATGTACAGTGACTCTTACTAATATTCGGACACTCTTTAGAAAAGTATAACTTTTTCTAAATTGGATCAAACGACTTGAGTTTTTTTTGAGAAGTTAGGATTAGTATACTCTTTGACGTGTATAAAATTTTTTGAAAATATTGCAATTTTTGGGAAACACGAAGAAAATTGTAAAGGACATTATTTACAACTTTTTTACCTGAGCTTGTAACGAAAATTTAGTAGATTTATGTCAATTATACACATGCTGAAAATTTCATCGAAATCGGTAGATGGAGAAACAAGCGACAGGCGTCGAAAGATGTAGGAGTCTTCAGATTTATTACAATTATAGGCCGAACGTCGTGAAATAGTGCGATTTTCACAATCTTTAACGATTTGTAGCTCATAGTAACATTAACCGATTTCGATAAAATTTTCAGCACGCGTATAATTGGCATAAATCTACAAAACGTATTTTTTAAATTTTCATTACGGGCTCAGATAAAAAAGTTGTCGAATGTGACCTTTACAATTTTCTTCGCGATTCCCACAAATTGCAATTTTTTCAAAAAATTTTATACGCGTCATCTAGCGCACTAATCCTTCTAATTTCTCAAAGAAACTCAAGTCGTTAAGTCCAATTTTAAAAACGTTATACTGTTCTAAAGAGTGTCCGAATATTACTAAGAGTCAGCGTAGGTATAACAGTACAATTAACAATAAATAATTCTAAGTATCTGTCTTCTAAGTATCAGCTAACCAATGACGACTTAACTCGTCTTACACAGATTAAACAAGACAAGTAATTCAACCGAACATTAAGTAGGCCAACTTAAAAAAAGAACTCAGCAAGCAACAGAAAGATCAAAATGTTTTCAGCAAAAGATAACAGCTGTAGAAATTCTACAACTCGATCTTTATCCGTTAATCCAGCAAAGCCTATAGACCAAGTATGAACAATTATATGAAATATCACGCGTGTTCCTATTCCGTTTGCCGTCTATAAGCAGATACCTGGCCAAGCTACCTGACAGTCGATCGTATCTACTAGGAAACCGTTTGATGTTGCAACTTTTATACGTTTACGTCGACAAACGATATAAATACTGCACGATTTTGCTATAGATCCAGAGACCTGTTCTATACCGCTATTTATTGCCGCGTGGACGTCGCAAAGTGGAATCGTCATTATCTACGAACTTTCTTTCCGACCTCGATATGCAAATTTGCGCGCGCGTGTATATCCGACAGATCGGAATGTCGAGCAAATTGCATTATGAAATACGTAGGGGGAGGGTCTATATCCGCTTGGATTTCTGCCTCGAGACGTCACACGGGCGAATTAAGGCGTTCCATTCCCCCCCCTAGGCGACCCGAAATCGACCTTTTTTCTCTCTCTCCTCCTCCATTATGCGAGCTTTCGCCGTGCTTTCTTGCTCGAGTAGAATGTTTGTTTCGGGAAATACAGCGGTGATTTGAATAAGTTTTATTGTGCAATAAGCGGAATATTCCATTTCACGAAATACGCGTATTGTAATTGAAGCTGAGGAATCACGAGAGAACGGAGTTAGAGTAGTAATTCTACAGTCATTTCCAGGAAAGAGGAATATAGGACGTAAAATACAGAATGATTTATTTTTCTTTCTATTTCTTTCCTTTTTTTTTCGGTAACTTCGTCGATATTTTATAGAACAATGAACAATAGTGTGAACATCGACAACGGAAATATGGTTTCAACGTGAATTCTCGCTCGTCCCGGCAACAAAATCGGACAAATTTCTATCGCACGCGGTTGCGTTCCGTAAATTCAATTTACGAAAATTCCCGCGAATTATTTATTTCCTATTAAATTTTCGATAAATCGCCGTCGCTGGTAAAGCCGACGAGGGTCGATTATTTCATCGTTTAAATACATCCAGCGGATAAAACCGGGTGGAGAAAGAAAGAGCTTTACTTGTGTATCATATTAATTACAACAGCGCGGGTTCGAGGGAAACGTAACGTGTAAACCGGAAATGGTCGCCGCCGCCTGTGAGAGATCAAATTAAAGCTCGAATTCCGGGTAAACGATTATTATGCGGCTTATACGCGGACGGCCCTGTAACGAGTGGATCGCTAGCGCGATTTTAATCGAGTTTCTGGCCGTCAAATTAACCGGATCAAAGAGATTTTCACGGTCGAGCTTCGACATTTCGAACAAACCAGCCTGGAAACGTCGTTTAGATTTATCTTCACTTACGTACACGATTCAACAGAGGTTTCAAGATTTTAATACATCAGCCGGAGCCGTTTCACTTGTTTTGAGAAATCCACTTGCGGACGAATATTAATTCTCGTCTAAATAGATCTCGGAGATGAATGGAGCCGGTTATGCACCAGAATTCGTGAGTGGGAAGAGCTAGGACACGCTATTCGAGTGACGTGTATGAATTTCATCCAGGGAGACGCGTCGAATGTTGTACGTTAGTCGAGCTTAGGATGGAACGAAGTACAGTATATTCTACGCAACTGTCAGACCGCAAGGAAGCTAAACCTGACACTCCTAGAGTCAGGGAGTACGTTTTCGAGCCTCGCGCCCTCCTTTGTAGTTTGCCGAACGTAGACAAGGACAGCGAATAAAAGATAGCATGAAACGAGAGTCCAGGAAACCAAGCGATTTAAATATCAACTTTTTTAATTTTACATTTTTTTATCCCGAAAGATTTCTTAACATATTGATGAGATTTTTCTGAAGAAAATGACATAAAACACGACATAATTTGAACAACATTTACTTATTAACACGTTCACTGTCACGC
>NW_017100976.1:202860-203324 GCF_001263275.1 Habropoda laboriosa
AAAAAAATGTAGGGTCGATTCCACAAGTGTCAGTAAAATGTAAGGTCGATAATAGCAGAAAAGCTGCTAAACAATTAGAATTAAATGTAACGATAGACATTATTGCAATAATGCGTAATGCAATTGAAGAATTGAAAGAATCAAAAGAAAAATCGCGAATTCGTATCTTTTTCGATTCTAGAGTATAAGAAAATTTGAATAAAATACGCGACGAGAATTGGGGAGAAGCATAAGTTAAACGCGTCAAAATATTCAATAATAAACGAACTAGGGATGAAGCTATTATTTCAATACGCGATGCACTGACTCTAGTATTTACTAAAATTCAAAAATTCTCGCATAAATTCCGAAACTAGATTATTAATTACGGTAAACTACTGTGACGGTTTAATTTAGGGTGGGTATAGTGCACTCGTTCCAAATCAGCTCACAATATACAATAATAAATCAACTAACTACTTAAC
>NW_017100977.1:0-211 GCF_001263275.1 Habropoda laboriosa
AAGCACACCTTTGTATTCGGTATCACGAAATGGTAATATTTCGTTGGTCACTTTTAGTATTAGTTATTATTATTAAAGTCGAAATATTTAATTATCTTTATTTGCCCCCACCATTGTAGTTCGAAAATTCGGCGCCAATGTCCAGAAAGCATAGCAGAATCGTACGCCTTTTAGAGTACGATAATCCCCCTAGTATGTTATGTGAAAGTCG
>NW_017100978.1:0-4951 GCF_001263275.1 Habropoda laboriosa
CGTAAAACGTGTTTTAACGATTATAAACTGAAATACTGCTGTTTTCTCGCGACAAACACGTTGTGCAGTGCTGCAAACGACTCTTTTCGCTTTAATTTGCATGTTTCACCACGTAAAACGTGTTTTAACGATTATAAACTGAAATACTCCTGTTTTCTCGCGCAAACACATTTTGAAGCACTAGAAACGGCTGTTTTCGCTTTATTTTGCATATTTCGCCACGGAAAACGTGTTTTAACGATTATAAACTGAAATCCTCCTGTTTTCTCGCGACAAACACATTTTGAAGCACTAGAAACGGCTGTTTTCGCTCTATTTTGCATATTTCGCCACGGAAAACGTGTTTTAACGATTATAAACTGAAATCCTCCTGTTTTCTCGCGACAAACACATTTTGAAGCACTAGAAACGGCTGTTTTCGCTCTATTTTGCATATTTCGCCACGGAAAACGTGTTTTAACGATTATAAACTGAAATCCTCCTGTTTTCTCGCGACAAACACATTTTGAAGCACTAGAAACGGCTGTTTTCGCTCTATTTTGCATATTTCGCCACGGAAAACGTGTTTTAACGATTATAAACTGAAATCCTCCTGTTTTCTCGCGACAAACACATTTTGAAGCACTAGAAACGGCTGTTTTCGCTCTATTTTGCATATTTCGCCACGGAAAACGTGTTTTAACGATTATAAACTGAAATCCTCCTGTTTTCTCGCGACAAACACATTTTGAAGCACTAGAAACGGCTGTTTTCGCTCTATTTTGCATATTTCGCCACGGAAAACGTGTTTTAACGATTATAAACTGAAATCCTCCTGTTTTCTCGCGACAAACACATTTTGAAGCACTAGAAACGGCTGTTTTCGCTCTATTTTGCATATTTCGCCACGGAAAACGTGTTTTAACGATTATAAACTGAAATCCTCCTGTTTTCTCGCGACAAACACATTTTGAAGCACTAGAAACGGCTGTTTTCGCTCTATTTTGCATATTTCGCCACGGAAAACGTGTTTTAACGATTATAAACTGAAATCCTCCTGTTTTCTCGCGACAAACACATTTTGAAGCACTAGAAACGGCTGTTTTCGCTCTATTTTGCATATTTCGCCACGGAAAACGTGTTTTAACGATTATAAACTGAAATCCTCCTGTTTTCTCGCGACAAACACATTTTGAAGCACTAGAAACGGCTGTTTTCGCTCTATTTTGCATATTTCGCCACGGAAAACGTGTTTTAACGATTATAAACTGAAATCCTCCTGTTTTCTCGCGACAAACACATTTTGAAGCACTAGAAACGGCTGTTTTCGCTCTATTTTGCATATTTCGCCACGGAAAACGTGTTTTAACGATTATAAACTGAAATCCTCCTGTTTTCTCGCGACAAACACATTTTGAAGCACTAGAAACGGCTGTTTTCGCTCTATTTTGCATATTTCGCCACGGAAAACGTGTTTTAACGATTATAAACTGAAATCCTCCTGTTTTCTCGCGACAAACACATTTTGAAGCACTAGAAACGGCTGTTTTCGCTCTATTTTGCATATTTCGCCACGGAAAACGTGTTTTAACGATTATAAACTGAAATCCTCCTGTTTTCTCGCGACAAACACATTTTGAAGCACTAGAAACGGCTGTTTTCGCTCTATTTTGCATATTTCGCCACGGAAAACGTGTTTTAACGATTATAAACTGAAATCCTCCTGTTTTCTCGCGACAAACACATTTTGAAGCACTAGAAACGGCTGTTTTCGCTCTATTTTGCATATTTCGCCACGGAAAACGTGTTTTAACGATTATAAACTGAAATCCTCCTGTTTTCTCGCGACAAACACATTTTGAAGCACTAGAAACGGCTGTTTTCGCTCTATTTTGCATATTTCGCCACGGAAAACGTGTTTTAACGATTATAAACTGAAATCCTCCTGTTTTCTCGCGACAAACACATTTTGAAGCACTAGAAACGGCTGTTTTCGCTCTATTTTGCATATTTCGCCACGGAAAACGTGTTTTAACGATTATAAACTGAAATCCTCCTGTTTTCTCGCGACAAACACATTTTGAAGCACTAGAAACGGCTGTTTTCGCTCTATTTTGCATATTTCGCCACGGAAAACGTGTTTTAACGATTATAAACTGAAATCCTCCTGTTTTCTCGCGACAAACACATTTTGAAGCACTAGAAACGGCTGTTTTCGCTCTATTTTGCATATTTCGCCACGGAAAACGTGTTTTAACGATTATAAACTGAAATCCTCCTGTTTTCTCGCGACAAACACATTTTGAAGCACTAGAAACGGCTGTTTTCGCTCTATTTTGCATATTTCGCCACGGAAAACGTGTTTTAACGATTATAAACTGAAATCCTCCTGTTTTCTCGCGACAAACACATTTTGAAGCACTAGAAACGGCTGTTTTCGCTCTATTTTGCATATTTCGCCACGGAAAACGTGTTTTAACGATTATAAACTGAAATCCTCCTGTTTTCTCGCGACAAACACATTTTGAAGCACTAGAAACGGCTGTTTTCGCTCTATTTTGCATATTTCGCCACGGAAAACGTGTTTTAACGATTATAAACTGAAATCCTCCTGTTTTCTCGCGACAAACACATTTTGAAGCACTAGAAACGGCTGTTTTCGCTCTATTTTGCATATTTCGCCACGGAAAACGTGTTTTAACGATTATAAACTGAAATCCTCCTGTTTTCTCGCGACAAACACATTTTGAAGCACTAGAAACGGCTGTTTTCGCTCTATTTTGCATATTTCGCCACGGAAAACGTGTTTTAACGATTATAAACTGAAATCCTCCTGTTTTCTCGCGACAAACACATTTTGAAGCACTAGAAACGGCTGTTTTCGCTCTATTTTGCATATTTCGCCACGGAAAACGTGTTTTAACGATTATAAACTGAAATCCTCCTGTTTTCTCGCGACAAACACATTTTGAAGCACTAGAAACGGCTGTTTTCGCTCTATTTTGCATATTTCGCCACGGAAAACGTGTTTTAACGATTATAAACTGAAATCCTCCTGTTTTCTCGCGACAAACACATTTTGAAGCACTAGAAACGGCTGTTTTCGCTCTATTTTGCATATTTCGCCACGGAAAACGTGTTTTAACGATTATAAACTGAAATCCTCCTGTTTTCTCGCGACAAACACATTTTGAAGCACTAGAAACGGCTGTTTTCGCTCTATTTTGCATATTTCGCCACGGAAAACGTGTTTTAACGATTATAAACTGAAATCCTCCTGTTTTCTCGCGACAAACACATTTTGAAGCACTAGAAACGGCTGTTTTCGCTCTATTTTGCATATTTCGCCACGGAAAACGTGTTTTAACGATTATAAACTGAAATCCTCCTGTTTTCTCGCGACAAACACATTTTGAAGCACTAGAAACGGCTGTTTTCGCTCTATTTTGCATATTTCGCCACGGAAAACGTGTTTTAACGATTATAAACTGAAATCCTCCTGTTTTCTCGCGACAAACACATTTTGAAGCACTAGAAACGGCTGTTTTCGCTCTATTTTGCATATTTCGCCACGGAAAACGTGTTTTAACGATTATAAACTGAAATCCTCCTGTTTTCTCGCGACAAACACATTTTGAAGCACTAGAAACGGCTGTTTTCGCTCTATTTTGCATATTTCGCCACGGAAAACGTGTTTTAACGATTATAAACTGAAATCCTCCTGTTTTCTCGCGACAAACACATTTTGAAGCACTAGAAACGGCTGTTTTCGCTCTATTTTGCATATTTCGCCACGGAAAACGTGTTTTAACGATTATAAACTGAAATCCTCCTGTTTTCTCGCGACAAACACATTTTGAAGCACTAGAAACGGCTGTTTTCGCTCTATTTTGCATATTTCGCCACGGAAAACGTGTTTTAACGATTATAAACTGAAATCCTCCTGTTTTCTCGCGACAAACACATTTTGAAGCACTAGAAACGGCTGTTTTCGCTCTATTTTGCATATTTCGCCACGGAAAACGTGTTTTAACGATTATAAACTGAAATCCTCCTGTTTTCTCGCGACAAACACATTTTGAAGCACTAGAAACGGCTGTTTTCGCTCTATTTTGCATATTTCGCCACGGAAAACGTGTTTTAACGATTATAAACTGAAATCCTCCTGTTTTCTCGCGACAAACACATTTTGAAGCACTAGAAACGGCTGTTTTCGCTCTATTTTGCATATTTCGCCACGGAAAACGTGTTTTAACGATTATAAACTGAAATCCTCCTGTTTTCTCGCGACAAACACATTTTGAAGCACTAGAAACGGCTGTTTTCGCTCTATTTTGCATATTTCGCCACGGAAAACGTGTTTTAACGATTATAAACTGAAATCCTCCTGTTTTCTCGCGACAAACACATTTTGAAGCACTAGAAACGGCTGTTTTCGCTCTATTTTGCATATTTCGCCACGGAAAACGTGTTTTAACGATTATAAACTGAAATCCTCCTGTTTTCTCGCGACAAACACATTTTGAAGCACTAGAAACGGCTGTTTTCGCTCTATTTTGCATATTTCGCCACGGAAAACGTGTTTTAACGATTATAAACTGAAATCCTCCTGTTTTCTCGCGACAAACACATTTTGAAGCACTAGAAACGGCTGTTTTCGCTCTATTTTGCATATTTCGCCACGGAAAACGTGTTTTAACGATTATAAACTGAAATCCTCCTGTTTTCTCGCGACAAACACATTTTGAAGCACTAGAAACGACTGTTTTCGCTTTATTTTGCATGTTTCGATGCGTAAAACGTGTTTAAACTATTATAAACTGAAATACAGCTGGTTTCCTGCGACAAACACGTTTTGCAGTGCTGCAAACGACTGTTTTCGCGTAATTTGGCATATTTCGCCACGTAAAACGTGTTTTGACGATTATAAACAGAAATACTGCTGTTTTCTCGCGGCAAACACGTTTTGCAG
>NW_017100979.1:0-499 GCF_001263275.1 Habropoda laboriosa
TCAGTAAAATGTAGGGTCGATTCGACAAGTGGTAGTAAAATGCAGGGTCGGCCTACCTCTACGTAAAGAAAAAAAAAATGTAGGGTCGATTCCACAAGTGTCAGTAAAATGTAGGGTCGATTCGACAAGTGGTAGTAAAATGCAGAGTCGGCCTACCTCTACGGAAAGGAAAAAGAAATGTAGGGTCGATTCCACAAGTGTCAGTAAAATGTAGGGTCGATTCCACAAGTGTCAGAAAAATGTAGGGTCGATAGCAGCAGAAAAGCTGCTAAACAATTAGAATGAAATGTAACGATAGAAATTATTGCAATAATGCGTAATGCAATTGAAAAATCGCAGAAAAGTCTGATACAAATGTTTGAAAAGTAAAATTTAAGAAAATTAGGTTGAACTGCATAGAAAAAAACAAACGGACGCAGCATAACGTGTAGTTATGTATAATTGTTATGACATGTAAATAGAACGATAAATTTAGTGTAAATATAGAAAACGTATAATA
>NW_017100980.1:0-299 GCF_001263275.1 Habropoda laboriosa
CGACCTTCGCAAATCATACTGGGACGATTTTCTTCCTCTAAATGGCCTACGGTTCTGCTATGCTAATTGGACGTCGGCGTCGAATTTTCGAACTACGATGTGGGGGAAATTACAAATAATTAAACATTTCGATTTTAAAAATAATACCATCGGCTAAATGTATGCAATATTTCATACAATTTTTCGACCCCGAATATAAAGGTGTGCTTGGTTATTCAATATATCACACGGTTGCCGTGTTACTGATAAACGAAGGGAATATACACCTATAACGTCGGCTAGGTGATAGTAGTTCTTCG
>NW_017100981.1:0-251 GCF_001263275.1 Habropoda laboriosa
ATACCGAATACAAAGGTGTGCTTTGTTTTGTCAATAGCTCAAACGATGCCCTGTTACTGTTAAGAGAAGCAAATTTACACATATAACGTCCCACATTGTTATAGAAGTTCTTCGCGACTTTCGCATATCATACTGGGACGATTCAGGTCCTCTAAATGGCGAACGGTTCTGCTATGCATTCGGGACATCGGCGTCGAATTTTCGAACTACCATGGTGGGGGCAGATACAGATAATTCAATATTTCGACGTT
>NW_017100982.1:0-6412 GCF_001263275.1 Habropoda laboriosa
TGTATTCGGTATCAAGAAATGTTAATATTTCGTTGGTCACTTTTAGTTTTAGGAATTATTTTTTAAGACGAAATATTTACTTTTCTGTATTTGACCCCACCAAAGTAGTTCGAAAATTCGACGACGATGTCCAGAATGCATAGCAGAATCGTACTCCATTTCGAGTACGAGTATCGTACCGGTACGTTACGTGAAAATCGCGAAGAAATACTATCTCCAAGCGCGACGTTATAGGTGTATATGCGTTTTGTGTAACAGTAACACGGGACATTTTGATCTATTGAAAAAACAGAGCACACCTTCGTATTCGGTACCGAAAAACGGTAAGATTTCGTTGGGAACATTTATTTGTTGGAATTATTTCTAACGACGAAACATTTAATTATTTGTATTTTCCCCCACATCGTAGTTCGAAAATTCGACACCGGCGTTCAGAATGCATACCAGAACCGTTCGCCATTTAGAGGACGTGAATCGTCCCAGTATGATATGCGAAAGTCGCGAAGAACTTCTATAACAATGTGCGACGTTATATGTGTATATTTGCTTCGTTTAACAGTAACAACGGAAACGTTTGAACTTTGAATAACAAAGCATACCTTTGTATTCGGTACCAAAACCAGGTAAGATTTCGTCGGGAACATTTATATGTTGGAATTGTTTCTAACGGCGAAATATTTAATTATCTGTGTTTGCCCCCATCATCGTACTTCGAAAATTCGTCGCCGGTGACCAGAATGCATGGCAGAACCGTACGCCATTTAGAGGACGCGAATCGTCGCAGTATGATATGCGAAGGTCGCGAAGAACTACTATAACCATGTGCGGCGTTACATGTGTATAATCGCTTCGTTTAACAGTATGACCGGTTCCGCTTGAGTTTTGAATAACTCAGCACACCGTTGTATTCGGTACCAAAAAAAGGTAAGATTTCGTTGGGAACAAATATTTAGAGGGAATAATTGTAAAGTCGAAATATTTAATTATCTGTGTTTGCCCCCATCATCGTACTTCGAAAATTCGACGCCGGTGTCCAGAATGCATAGCAGAACCGAACGGCATTTAGAGGACGCGAATCGTCCCAGTATGATATGCGAAGGTCGCGAAGAAATACTATAACCACGTGCGACGTTATATTTGTATATTCGCTTCGTTTAACAGCAACACGGGAACCGTTTGAGCAAATGAAAAAATAAAACCACACCTTCGTAATCGATACCAGAAAAAGGTAAGCTTTCGTTGGGAACAATTACTTGTAGGGAATATTTTTAAAGTCGATATATTTAGTGATCAGTATTTGCCCCACCATCCCAGTGAGAAAATTCGACGCCGTCCTCCAGAATGCATAGCAGAAACGTACGCCATTTAGAGTACGACAATTGCCGCAGTATGTTATGTGAAATTATCGAAAAACTACTATCGCCTAGCCGACGTAATAGGTGTATATTCCCTTCGTTTAACAGTAACACGGCAACCGTGTGAGATATTGAAGAACCAAGCACAACTTCGTTTTCGGTAGAAAAAGAGGCATGATTTCGTTGGTCACATTTAGCTTTAGCAACTATTTTTAACGTCGAAATATATAGTTATCTGCATTTGCCCCCACCATCCTAGAGAGAAAATTCGACGACGGCGTCCAGAATGCATAGCAGAACCGTGCGCCATTTAGAGGACGTGAATCGTCCCAGTATGATATGCGAAGGTCGCGAAGAACTACTATAACCATGTGCGGCGTTACATGTGTATAATCGCTTCGTTTAACAGTATGACCGGTACCGCTTGAGTTTTGAATAACTCAGCACACCGTTGTATTCGGTACCAAAAAAAGGTAAGATTTCGTTGGGAACAAATATTTAGAGGGAATAATTGTAAAGTCGAAATATTTAATATTCTGTTTTTGCCCCCATCATTGTACTTCGAAAATTCGACGCCGGTGTCCAGAATGCATAGCAGAACCGAACGGCATTTAGAGGACGCGAATCGTCCCAGTATGATATGCGAAGGTCGCAAAGAAATACTATAACCACGTGCGACGTTATACTTGTATATTCGCTTCGTTTATCAGAAACACGGGAACCGTTTGAGCAAATGAAAAAATAAAACCACACCTTCGTAATCGATACCAGAAAAAGGTAAGCTTTCGTTGGGAACAATTACTTGTAGGGAATATTTTTAAAGTCGATATATTTAGTGATCAGTATTTGCCCCACCATCGCAGTGAGAAAATTCGACGCCGTCCTCCAGAATGCATAGCAGAAACGTACGCCATTTAGAGTACGACAATTGCCGCAGTATGTTAAGTGAAATTATCGAAGAACTACTATCGCCTAGCCGACGTAATAGGTGTATATTCCCTTCGTTTAACAGTAACACGGCAACCGTGTGAGATATTGAAGAACCAAGCACAACTTCGTTTTCGGTAGAAAAAGAGGCATGATTTCGTTGGTCACATTTAGTTTTAGGAATTATTTTTAACGTCAAAATATTTAGTGATCTGTACTTGCCCCCACCATCGTAGAGAGAAAATTCGACACCGGCGTCCAGAATGCATAGCAGAACCGTGCGCCATTTAGAGGACGTGAATCGTCCCAGTATGATATGCGAAGGTCGCGAAGAAATACTTTAACCATGTGCGACGTTATATGTGTATATTCGCTTTGTTTAACAGTAAGACCGGAACCGTTTGAGCTATTGAATAACAAAGCACACCTTTGTTTTCGGTATCAAAAAAAGGTAAGATTTCGTTGGATACATTTAGTTAGAGCAATTATTTTTTAAGTCGAAATATTTAGTTATCTGTATTTGCCCCCACCATCGTAGAGAGAAAATTCGACGCCGATGTCCAGAATGCATAGCAGAACCGTACGGCATTTAGAGGACGCGAATCGTCCCAGTATGATATGCGAAGATTGCGAATTACTACTATAACCATCTGCGACGTTCTATGTGTATATTCGCTTCGATTAACAGTAAGGCCGGAACCGTTGGGTCTTTGAATAACAAAGCAAACCTTTGTATTCTGTATCAAAAATTCTGTATCAAAAAATGGTTAGATTTCATTGGGCACATTTTGTTTTAGGAATTATATTTAAAGTCGAAATATTTAAGTATCTGTATTTTCCCCCAACATCGTAGTTCGAAAATTCGACGCCGGCGTCCAGAATGCATGGAAGAACCGTACGCCATTTAGAGAAGGTGAATCGTCCCAGTATGATATGCGAAGGTCGCGAAGAACTACTATAACCATGTGCGGCGTTGCATGTGTATATTCGCTTCGTTTAACGGTAACAGGGCAACGTTTGAGCTGTTTCGTACGCAGACTAGCCGACACGGCGGCGTCGTGACATCCGCCTCGAGCTCACCCCCGTGAGATAAAGTAAACGAACGCATTTCGGTCTCATGGGAAAATTAAGGCCCCCACCACCCAAAAAGTACAAATTTTGGAGTATATAATGGCATGATTTTCGGGGGTCAGGGGCAGTCACAGTTCAGAGTCACCCTGAACGTTAAAGTAGCCCAGTATCTGTATAGTCATCGTTCGACACCAGCAAGATCGGTCTCAATTCCCTTTCGAGCAACCCAGTATAATACTAAATTCGTAAGTGTCAACTAGACATACTTGTCTACGACGTCCCCGCGTACTCACCGTGTAAAGTCGAGAAGGAAGATTCTTGCTCAGCCAAGAATCAACCATTGTAAGTCGTAATTAAACATTGTAATCTTATTGTAACCACAATTGAATATTATTAGAATATAGTTGTTGTAGAATTGCTTAGCCTATATTCAATTAACCATCTCCTCGTAACATTAGTAACGGAATTGCTAGACTCACAAAGGATATATCTTAACCGCTCGAGGTACATCCGACATTACGGTACGTACTGTCCTCACAATTACCAAACCTTGTCCATCCTTTGGAGAACGGCGTATATACCACGTACGCCGACGGTTCCAATCCCATCGGAGTGGTTGGAGAACGACGTATATACCAGGTACGTTGAATGATCTGACCGGTCCACCAACCTCTTGTCGTTTACCACACACCAACCATTTCCATCCTTTGGAGAACTGCGTATATACCACGTACGCCGACGGTTCCAATCCTATTAGACTTGTTGGAGAACGACGTAGAACCACATGCGTTAAACGTTCTGACCGGTCCACCACCCCACACCGTCAACGTATACATTGAACCTCCAACCTTTTCCATCCTTTGGAGAACGGCGTATATACCACGTACGACGACGGTTCCAATTCTATCGGACTTGTTGGAGAACGACGTAGAACCACATGCGTTGAATGTTCTGACCGGTCCACCGCAAACCTTGTCAACGACGTGTTAACAACACACGTTGAACCTCCAACCTTTTCCATCCTATGGAGAACGGCGTATATACAACGTACGCCGACGGTTCCAATCCTGTGGGATTCGTTGTCAACCACGTATCACCCTCATACGGTGAACGTTTTGACCGAACCACAAACCCAAACAAGTTTTACGCTCCATGTGCGGACAATACCGCGTAAACCCGTAACAGAGCTATTGAAAAAACAAAGTACACCTTTGTATTCGGTATCAAGAAATGTTAAGATTCAGTTGGTCACATTTAGTTTTAGGATTTCTTATTAACGTCGAAATATTTAATTATCTGTATTTCCCCCATACCGTAGTTCGAAAATTCGCCGCCGATGTCCAGAATGCACAGCAGAATCGAACTCCATTTAGAGTACGAGTACCGTACCGGTATGTTACGTGAAAATCGCAGAGAAATACAAGCACCTAGCCGTTGATATATTTGTATATTCGCTTCGATTAACAGTAACACGGGAACTGTTTGAGCTATTGAAGAAAGAAACCACAACTTTGTATTCGGTATGAAGAAATGGTAATAATTCGTTGGTCACGTTTAGTTTTAGGAATTATTATTAACGTCGAAATATTTAATTATCTGTATTTACCCACAGCATCGTAGTTCGAAAATTCGACGCCGACGTCCAGAATGCATAACAGAATCGTACGCCATTTAGAGTATGAATATTGCCGCTGTAAGTAATGTGAAAGTCGCGAAGAACTACTTCCGCCTAGCCGACGTTATTGTTGTATATTCGCTTCGTTTAACAGTAACTCCGGAACCGTTTGAGCTTTGAATAACAAAGCACACCTTTATATTCGAGGTGGAAAAATTGTAATATTTATGGTATACATTTAGCTAAAGGAATCATTTTTAAAGAGGAAATATTTTGTTATCTGTATTTGCCCCCACCATCGTAGAGAGAAAACTCGATATTATAACGGTTCCCTTGTAACTGTTAAACGAGGCGAATATACACATATAACGTCGTGCTTGGAGATTGTAGTTCTTCGCGACTTTCACATAACATACTGCTGCGATATTCGTACTCCAATGGTGTTTGATTCTATTATGCATTCTGGACGTGGCGTCGAATTTTCGAACTACGATGTTGTGGAAAATACAGATAATTAAATATTTCGACGTTAAGTATAATTCCTAAAACTAAATGTTACTAACGAAATCTTACCTTTTTTTGGTCCGTTTACAAATTTCTAGTTTGGTCGAAAACTTGGTTTTTCAATGGCCGAAACGGTTCCCGTGTTACTGCAAAACGAAGCGAAATACACATATGACGTCACGCTTGGAGATAGTATATCTTTGCGATTTGCACGTAACGTAACTGTACGATACTCGTACTCGAAATGGAGTACGATTCTGCTGTGCATTCTGTAGGTCGGCGTCGAATTTTCGAACTACGATGGTGGGGGAAAATACAGATAACTAAATATTTCGACTTTAAAAATAATCGCTACAAATAAATATTCCCAACCAAACCTTACCTCTTTTTGATACCGAATACAAAGGTGTGCTTGGTTCTTCAATATCTCACACGGTCACCGTCTTACTGTTAAACGAAGCGAATATACACATATATCGTCGGCTAGCGGATAGTAGTTCTTCGTGACTTTCACATAACATACTGCGGCGATACTAGTACTCTAAATGGGGCACGATTCTGCTATGCATTCTAGACATCGGCTTGTAATTTTCGAACTACAGATGATGAGGGCAAATACAGATAATTAAATATATCGGCATCAAAAATAATGCCTTCAGCTAAATGTTTACAACGAAATATTATCATTTTTTGATACCGAATTCAAAGGTGTGCGTTGTTATTCAAACGTCAAACGGTGCTGATGTTACTGTTAAACGAAGCGAATATACACATATAACGTCCCTCATGGAGATAGTATTTCTTCGCGATATTCACGTAACATACAGCGGCAAATATCGTACTCTAAATGGCGTGCAGTTCTGCTATGTATTCTGGACGACGGCGTCGAATTTCTGAACTAAGATGGTGGGGGAAAATACAGATAATTAAATATTTCGAC
>NW_017100982.1:7605-13456 GCF_001263275.1 Habropoda laboriosa
TATCTCACACGGTTCCGGTGTTACTTTTAAACGAAGCGAATATACACCTATAACGTCGGCATGGCGATCGTAGTTCTTCGCGACATTAACCTAACTTAATGCGACGATATTCGTACTCTAATGGTGTTTGATTCCGCTATGCATTCTGGACTCCGGCGTCCAGTTTTCGAACTACTATGTGGGGGAAAATACAGATTATTAAGTATTTCTGCATAAAAATAATTCCTAAAACTAAATGTGAACAACGAAATCTTACCATTTTTTGATACCGAATACAAAGGTTTGCTATGTTATTCTAGGCTCAAACGGTTCCGGCGTGACTGTTAAACGATGCGAATATACACATATAACGACGCACATGTTTAAAGTAGTTCTTCGCGACCTTCCCATATCAAACTGGGACGATTCTCGTTCTCCAAATGGCGGACGGTTCTGCTATGCATTCTGGACGCCGGCGTCGAATATAAGAACTACGATGGTGGGGGAAAATATAGGTAATTAAATATTTCGACTTTAAAAATAATTCCTAAAACTAAATGTGACCAACGAAATCTTACCTTTTTGTGATACCGAATACAAAGGTGTTGTTTGTTTTATCAATAGCTCAAACGGTTACCATGTTACTGTTAAAGGAGGCGAATATACACATATAACGTCACGCTTAGAGATATTATTTCTTCCCGATTTTCACGTTACGTAATGGTACGGTACTCACACTTTAAATGGAGTACATTTCTGCAATGCATTCTGGACGCCGGCGTCGAACACTAGAATTACGAAGTGGGGGAAAATACAGATAAATAAATATTTCGACGTTAAAAGTAATTCCTAAAGCAAAATGTGACCAACGAAATCTTACCTTTTTTTGGTACCGAATACAAAGTTGAGGTTTGATTTTTCAATAGCTCAAGCGGTTCACGTGTTCCTGTTAAACGAAGCGAATTTAAACATATACCGTCACGCTAGAGTTATTATTTCTTCGCGATTTTCACATAACGTACCGGTACGATACTCGTACTCTAAATGGAGTACATATCTGCTATGGATTCTGGACATCGGCCTCGAATTCTCTCTCTACGATGATGGGGGCAAATACTGATAATTAAATAATTCGACTTTAAAAATAATTCCTGAAACTAAATGTGACCATCGATATCTTACCATTTTTTAATACCGAATACAAGTGTGTGCTAGGTTCTTCAATATCACACACGGTTGCCGTGTTACTGTTAAACGAAGCGAATATACACCTATAACGTCGCGCTTGGGGATAGTATTTCTTCGAGATATTCAGGTAACATACCAGTACCATAATCGTACTCATAATAGATTACGTTTCTGAATATGCATTCTTGACATCGGCGATGAATTCTCTCTCTACGATGATGGGGGCAAATACAGATAACTAAATATTGCGACTTTAAAAATATGCCAAAAAATAAATGTTCCCAACGAAGTCATACTTTTTTTTGATACCGAAGACAAAGGTGTGCTCTGTTATTCAAAGCTCAAACGGTTCTGGTTTTACTGTTAAACGAAGCGAATATACACCTATAACGTCGTGCTTGGAGATGGTATTTCTTCGCGATTTTCACGCAACGTACTGGTACGATACTCGTACTCTAAATGGAGTACGATTCTGCTATGCCTTCTGGACATCGGCGTCGAATTCTCTCACTACGATGGGGGGGCGGGGGCAAAGACAGATAACTAAATATTTCGACTTTATAAATAATTCCTGCAGATAAATGTACACAATAAGTCTTACAATTTTGCGACGCCGAATATAAAGGTGTGCCTGGATATTCAAAGCTCAAACGTTTCCGTTCTTACTGTTAAACGAAGCGAATATACACCTATAACGTCGTGCTTTGAGATGGTATTTCTTCGCGACTTTCACGCAACGTACTGGTACGATACTCGTACTCTAAATGGAGTACGATTCTGCTATGCATTCTGGACATCGGCGCCGAATTTGCGAAATACGGTGTGGGGGAAAATGCAGATAATTAAATATTTCTACGTTAAAAATAATTGCTTCAGCTAAATGTATACAACGAAATCATATAATTTTTTGATCCCGATTCTAACTGTGTGCTTGGTTCATCAATATCTTACACGGTTGCCGTGTTGCTGCTATACGAAGCGAATAGACAAGTATAACGTCGGCTAGGTGATAGCATTTATTCGGGATTTTCACATAAGATACTAGGGCGATACTCGTACTACTAAAGGTGTACGATTCTGCTATGCATTCTGGACACCGGAGTCGACTTTTCGAACTACGATGATGGGGGCAGATGCAGATAATTAAATATTTCGTCCTTAGAAATAATTCCATCAAATAAATGTTCCCAACGAAAGCTTACCTTTTTCTGGTACCGAATACAAAGGTGTGGTTTGTTTTTTCAAAAGCTCAAACGGTTGCCGTTTCACTGTTAAACTAAGCGAATATACACATTTAACGTGGCGCATGGAGATAGTATTTCTTCGAGACTTTCACGTAACGTACCGGTACGATACTCGTACTCCAAATAGAGTATGATACTGCTATGCATTCTGGACATCGGCGTCGAATTCTCTCTCTACGATGGTAGTGGCAAATACAGATAACTATATATTTCGACTTTAAAAATAGTTCCCAATACTAAATGTGACCATCTAAATATTGCCTCCTTTTGGTACCGAATACGAAGTTGTGCTTGGTTCTTCAATATCTCACATGGTTGCCCTGTTACCGTTACACGAAGCTAATATACACCTATAACGTCGGCTAGGCGATATTAGTTCTTCCCGACTTTCACATAACTTACTGCCGCAATTGTCGTACTCTAAACGGCGTACGATTCTGCAGTGCATTCTGTTGGACGGCGTCGAATTTAAGAACTACGATGGTGTGGGCAAATACAGATAATTAAATATTTCGACGTTAAAAATAATTCCTAAAACAAAATGTGACCAACGAAGTCTTACCTTTTTGTGATACCGAATAGAAAGGTGTGGTTATTTTTTTGAATAGCTCAAACGGTTCCCGTGTTATTTTTAAACGAAGCGAATATACACATATAACGTCGCACTTGGAGATGGTATTTCTTCGCGATTTTCACGTAACGTACCATACGATACTCGTACTCTATATGGAGTATGATTCTGCTATGCATTAATATTGCGACTTTTAAAATCATTCCAACAAATAAATGTTCCCAACGAAATCTTACCTTTTTTTGGTACCGAATACAAAGGTGTGGTATGTTTTTTCAATAGATAAAAAGGTCCCGTGTCAGTGTTTAACGAAACGAATATACACCTATAACGCCGCACATGGTTAAAGTAGTTCTTCGCCACCTTCCCATATAATACTGGGACGAAAAACCTTCTCTAAATGGCGTCCGGTTCTGCCATGCATTCTGGACGCCGGCGACGAATTTTCGAACTACGATATGGGGGAAAACACAAATAATTAAATATTTCGTCGTTAGAAATAATTCCAACAATTAAATGTCCCCAACGAAATCTTACCTTTTTTTGGTAGCGAATACAAAGGTGTGGTCTGTTTTTTCAATAGATCAAACGGTTCCCGTGTTAATGTTAATGGAAGCGAATGTACACATATAATGTCGCACATGGTTATAGTATTTCTTAGCGACCTTCGCATAACCAGGCGATGTTCGTACTCTTATGGTGTTTGATTCCGCTATGCATTCTGGAGGTGGCGTCGAATTTTCGAACTACGATGGTGGGGGAAAAGGCAGATAATTAAATATTTTGACGTTAATTATAGTTCCTAAATCTAAATGTGACTAACGAAATCTCACCATTTTTTTATGCCGAATACAAATGTGTGCTTTGTTATTCAAAGCTCAAACGGTTCTGGTCTTACTGTTAAAACAAGCGAATATACACATATAACGTCGCTCATGGTCATAGTATTTCATCGCGACCTTCGCATATCATACTGGTACGATTCACGTCCTCTAAATGGCGCACGGTTGTGCTAGGCATTCTGGACGCCGGCATCGAATTTTCGACCTACGATTTGGGGGAAAATACAAATAATTAAATATTCCGTCGTTAGAAATAATTCCAACACATAAATGTTTCTAACGAAATCTTATCTTTTTTTGGTACCGAATACAAAGGAGTGGTTTGTCTTTGCAATACCTCAAACGGTTCCCGTGTAAATGTTAACGGAAGCGAATGTACACATATAATGTCGCACATGGTTATAGTATTTCTTCGCGACCTTCGCATATCATACTTCTCGTCCTCTAAATGGCGTACGGTTCGTCTATGCATTCTGGACACCGGCGTCGAATTTTCGAACTACGATGGTGGGGGAAAATACAGATATTTAAATATTTCGAAGTTAATAATAATTCCTAAAACTAAATGTGACCACCTAAATCTGACCATTTTTTGATACCGAATACAACGGTGTGCTTAGTTATTCAAAGCACAAACGGTACCGGTCTTACTGTTAAACGAAGCGAATACACACATATAACGTCGCACTTGGTTATAGTAGTTCTTCGCGACCTTCGCATGTCATACTGAAGCTATACTCGTAATCTAAATGGCGTACAGTTCTGCAATGCATTCTGGACGCCGGCGGCGATTTCTCCAACTACGTAGTGGGGGAAAATACAAATAATTAAATATTTCGTCGTTAGAAATACTTCCAACAAATAAATGTTTCCCACGAAATCTTACCATTTTTTGGTACCGATACAAAAGTGTGGTTTGTTTCTTCATTAGCTCAAACGGTTCCCGTGTTACTGTTAAATGTGGCGAATATACACATGTAACGTCGCGCTTGGAGACAGTATTTATTCGCGACTTTCACGTAACGTACCGGAACGATACTCGTACTCTAAATGGCGTACGATTCTGCTATGCATTCCGGACATCGGCGCCGAATTTTCGATCTACGATGTGGGGTAAAGTACAAATATGTCGACATTAAATATAATTCCTTCAGCTAAATGTATACAATAAATCTTACAATTTTTTGATCCCGAATATAAAGGTGTGCTTGGTTCTTCAATATCTCACACGGTTGCCGTGTTACTGTCAAACGAAGCGAATATACACATATAACGTCGCTCTTGGAAATAGTATATCTTTGCTATTTGCACGTCACGTAACGGTACGTTACTCGTACTCGAAATGGAGTACGATTCTGCTATGCATTCTGACTGCGGCATCCAATTTTCGAACTACGATTGTGGGGGCAAATCCAGATAATTAAATATTTCGACGTTAATAATAATTCCTAAATCTAAAAGAGACCAACGAAATATTACCATTTCTTGATACCGAAAACAAAGGTGTGGTATGTTTTTTCAATAGCTCAAAGTCTGCCCTGTTACTGTTAAACGAAGCGAATATACACATGTAACGCCGCACATGATTATAGTAGTTCTGCGCGACCTTTGCATATCATACTGGGACGATTCACGTCCTCTAAATGGCGTACGGTTCTTCAATGCATTCTTGACGCCGGCGTCGAATTTTCGAACTACGATGTAGGGGAAAATACAAATAATTAAATATTTCGTGGTAAAAATAATTGCTAAAACTAAATGTGACCAACGAAATCTTACTTGCGGAATACAAAGTTGTGGTTTGTTAGTTCATTATCTCACACGATTGCCGTGTTACTGTTAAACGAAGCTAATATACACACATAACGTCCCTCATGAAGATAGTATTTATCCGCGATATTTACGTAGCGTACTGGTACGATGCCCGTTCTCGAAATGGAGTACGATTCTGCTATGCATTCTGACTCCGGCATCCAATTTTCGAACTACGATAGTGGGGGCAAATACAGATAATTAAATATTTCGAC
>NW_017100982.1:13628-13889 GCF_001263275.1 Habropoda laboriosa
TGGACATCGGCGTCGAATTTTCGACCTACGATGTGGGGGAAAATACAAATAATTAAATATTTCGTGGTAAAAATAATTGCTAAAACTAAATGTGACCAACGAAATCTTACCTTTTTGTTGGTACCGAATACAAAGTATGGGTTTGATATTTCAATAGCTCACACGGTTGCCGTGTTAATGCTGAACGAAGCGAAAATACACCTATTACCTCGCTCTTGGAGATAGTATATCTATGCGATTTGCACGTAACGTAACGGTACG
>NW_017100982.1:14047-14574 GCF_001263275.1 Habropoda laboriosa
CGAATACAAAGTTGCGATTTGTTGTTTCAATAGCTCAAACGGTTCCGGTGTTACTGTTAAACGAAGCGAATATACATACATTACGTCGCACATGGTTATAATAGTTCTAAGCGACCTTCACATATTATACTGGGACGATTCTCGTCCTCTAAATGGCCAACGGTTCTGCTACGCATTCTGGATGCCGACGTCGACATTTCTATCTTCGATGTTGAGGAAAATACAAATAATTAAATATTTCGACGTTCCAAATAATTGCAACAAATAAATGTTCCCAACGAAACTTTACATCTTTTTGGTGCCGAATACAAAGTTGTGGTTTGTTAGTTCATTATCTCACACGTTTGCCGTGTTACTGTTAAACGAAGCTAATATACACATATAGCGTCCCTCATGGACATAGTATTTCATCGCGATATTCACGTAACGTACCGGTACGATACTCGTACTCTAAATGGAGTACGATTCTGCTAGGCATTCTGACTCCGTCATCCAATTGTCGAACTACGATGGTGGGGGCAAATACA
>NW_017100982.1:18992-20399 GCF_001263275.1 Habropoda laboriosa
GAACACGGTTATAGTAGTTCTTCTCGACCTTCCCATATCATACTGGGACCATTCTCGTCCTCTAAATGGCGGACGGTTCTGCTATGCATTCCGGACGTCGGCGTCGAATTTTCGAACTACGATGGTGGGGGAAAATACAGATAACTAACTATATTGACTTTTAATATATTCCCTACAAATATTTGTTCCCAACGAAATCTTACCGTTTTTTGGTCACCAATATAAATGTGTGCTTGGTTCTTCAATATCTCCCACGGTTCCCGTGTTACTGTTAGACGAAGTGAATATACAAATATTATGAGGGCTAGGTGATAGTAGTTCTTAGCGACTTTCACGTAACGCAACGGTACGATACTCGTACTCTAAATGGAGTACGATTCTGCTATGCATTCTGGTCATCGGCCCCGAATTCTCGAACTACGATGTGGGGGAACATACAGATAATTAAATGTTTCGACTTTAAATATAATACCTTCAGCTAAATATATACAATAAATCTTACAATTTTTTGATCCCGAATATAATGGTGTCCTGGGTTCTTCAAAATCTCACACGGTTTCCGTGTTTCTCTTAAACGAAGCGAATATCTACATATAACGTCGCACATGGATATAGTAGGTCTTCGCGACCTTCGCTAATCATACTGGTTCGATTCACGTCCTCTAAATGGCGCAAGGTTCTGCTATGCATTCTGGATGCCGGCGTCGAATTTTCTGTCTACGATGTGGGGCAGTTACAGTTAATTCAATATTTCGATATTAAATATAATTTCTTCAGCTAAATGTATCCAACGAAATCTTACCTTTTTTTGGTACCGAATATAATGTTGTGGTTTATTATTTCAATAGCTCAAACGGTACGCGTGTTACTGATAAACGAAGCGAATATACACAATAACGTCCCTCATTGAGATTGTGTTTCTCGCGATTTTCACTTAACTTACCGGTACGATACCCGATCTCTAATTGGAGTACATTTCTGCTGTGCAATCTGGATACCGGCGTCGAATTTTCTCTCTGCGATGGTAGGGGTAAATACAGATAACTAAATATTCCAACTTTAAAAAAATTCCCTACAAATAATTGTTCCCATGGAAATCTTGCCTATTTTTGGAACCGAATACGAAGGTGTGGATTGTTTTTTCAATAGCTAAAACGGTTCCAGTGTTACTGTTAAACGAAGTGAAGATACACATATAATGTCTGGCTTGCCGATAGTATTTCTCTGCGTCTTTCACGTAACATACTGCGGCAACTCTCGTACTCTAAATGGCGAACGGTTCTGCTATGCATTCTGGACGCCGGTGTTGAATTTTCGAACTACGATGTGGGGGAGAACACAAATAATTCAACATTTCGTAGTTAGAAATAATTCCTTCAGCTAAATGTATCCAATGAAATCTTAACT
>NW_017100982.1:21956-22724 GCF_001263275.1 Habropoda laboriosa
AGTACATTTCTGCTATGCATTCTGGACACCGGTGTCGAATTTTCGAACTACGATGTGGGGGAAAATACAAATAATTATATATTTCGTGGTAAAAATAATTGCTAAAACTAAATGTGACCAACGAAATCTTACCTTTTTTTGGTACCGAATACAATGGTGTGGTTTGTTTTTTCAATAGCTGAAACGGTTTCCATGTTACCATTAATCAAAGCGAATATACACATATATAGTCGCGCATGGAGATAGCATTTCTTCGCGATTTTTACGTAACGTACGATACGATACTCTTTCTCGAAATGGAGTACGATTCTGCTATGCATTCTGGACATCGGCGAAGAATTTTCGAACTACTTTGGTGGGGGCAAATACACATAAGTAAATATTTCGACGTTCATAGTAATTCCTAAAACTAAATGTGACCAACGAAATCTAACCTTTTTGTGATACCGAATATAAAGGTGTGGTTTGTTTTTTCAATAGCTCAAACAGTTCCCGCGTTACCGTTAAACGAAGCGAATATTCAAATATAACGTTGGCTAGGTTATAGTAGATCTTCGCGATTTTCACGTAACGTACCTGTACGATACTGGTACTCAAAATAGAGTATGATTCTGCTATGCATTCTGGACTTCGGCGCCGAATTTTCGAATTACGATGGTGGGGGAAAATACAGATAATTAAATATTTCGACTTTAGACATAATCACAACAAATAAATAGACCCAACCAAATCTTACCTTTTTTTGTACCGAATACGAAGTTGTGCTTG
>NW_017100983.1:0-12374 GCF_001263275.1 Habropoda laboriosa
ACCGTGTGTTCTTCTCTCTCGAGGGAAAGAATTTTTTTTTCGAGATTTTCACGCTGCTTCTTCTATTTGACTATCGCGATGGAAGCTCGCGTTGTAGAGAAATACGGTGTGCTATTCGTCGCGCCTAATTTTCGCGCGATAGTTTTCAGTTTATCAGAAATAATTGATCGTGTGTTTTTCTCGAGGGAGAGAATTCTTTTTTTTTCGAGTATTTTCTGCTTCTTCCATTTGATTGTCGCGATGGAAGCTCGCGTCGTGGAGAAATACGGTGTGCTAGAATGGGGAAAAAAGGGGGAAAGGGTAAAATAATAGTATCCCGAGAGTTCCTATTACTTTGAAGTGTGCAGCAAAGAGTGTTATCGATTCCACGGGATTGGTTTCACAGAGAACGGGAGAAAGAATGAAAGAAAGTAGGAAGAACAGTGACCAACGTCCAGTCTCCGAAGATTTTCTACACGCCGACGCCTTTGAAAAATTTTCTACCGCGAGTTTGCCGAGTTCTAATGAAAAGCTAAATGTTTCATGAGCTCCTTTCTACTTTAGTTTTCTCGTTTCTTCCTTTGCTCCGTCAATTTGTAACTCTATCTCGTTCGATGAATTTTGTACAAATTTTAGAAGATATTAGGTGGAGGAGAAACGTTCGTGTGGATTTATAGTAGAAAATTGAGGTAATTCGAAGTTTCTTGAAACATAATTTTATTTAACGAAGTAATCACCTGTTTCTATAACTCATTGTCAATGCTCCGTGAGCTTGTATTAAATGTAGATATGAATTCTTTCCGACTTTTGGGTGAAATCGAAGAATGAAAAGAGATTGAAATAATTTGCGTTATCTTTTTTCTACTTTATTTATTTTACGTCTCATCAATAATTAAAGTTGGGTTACTAGCGACTCGGATTATGGAACGGAATTTACAATTCTTGGAGAAGATTTTTAAAAATCTTAGAAATGGTTTTTTTTATATTATTGTTGATTACCTTTTGCTATTTTTTTGGCAGCTTGTGAATACCATCGCGATAGAAATTCGGTGGTTTTGAATCAATTATGTGAATAGATTTCTAAAGAATTCATTTCTACTCCTAATATATTCCGTTAATATAAAAATATTGAGTTTTACTGGCAAGAAAATGAATTAACTGCTGTTTCAATCTCGACATAGTTTTCAAAGTGGTTGCCGGTAGAAAAAATTTGACAGAGACAAAAATAAGCGACAGTCATAAAGAAACAGGTTTGGACTACAAGGAGGATGTGGTAAAACTTCCCATCCGACGTCCTTTATTTTTTCACGAGTCAGAGAAGCGACGTTGTGGTTGTACACCCTTTCTGTTAACAAGTGCTACTTGAATTTTGACGATTTTAAAACGGACTTCAGTGAACAATTAACCTGATAAAACCTTCCGCTAACGCCAACCTTATGCATCAGATTTGGGAACTCTGGTCATTTTAAAGAAATTTATTATTACCTTATAAGTAAATTTATTACCTTTAATACTTATATTTTCAATGAATAAGATTTATAGTAGTTAATTTAATTTAAAATACGTTAATATGTATTAGGTCGTCCCGTAAATTCGTGCCGAAAGTGAAATATACTTTAACGAATATCCAAGAAAATACTATAGCAAGGACATAATAGTCTTCCACCAAAAGTAGAAAAGGTTGTGGAATGAGAAAAAACTTACGTTTTTTTAATAAAAAATCCCAAAAAATACTGTAAAGACGCCATAATAGTCTTCCCAAAAAGAAATAGAAATAGGTTGTGAAATGAGAAGGAACTTCAGTTTTTTTTATCAAAAAAGGTTCGTTGGAAATGTCGATCTAAATTATAAAATTCGTCAGGAACTTAAAAAATTAGATTTGTTGACTGAAAAATCACGCTAACTTTTTTCCAAATAATGCAATTGTGATACACCAGTGAATCTATACACTTATAGGTCAATATTAGATACTATTCTACGATAGATAGCAAAAAAAAAAAGACTTTCCAGTACCTAACTCATCGAAATTACGTTATCCTACGCTAAGCTAAATTGTTTAGTTAATTGAAAGATATTCAGAACGAATTATTTTGATCCAGGTAGCTCCTTACCTCGAACCAGATTATCGGATATTGCATACTCGTTTATTACACGCTGCTCGTTACATAATTGCTTAATTATGGCGCGACGTTGTGTGTACACACGATTCACCCTCCTCTCAATTCGCGTAATACATTGCAGCGCAATTTCTACTACGTTTCAAACGTCAAACACACGCTAATTACGATTTAAGCGCTGCTTAAACAGCTGTTTCACTAGAAAATGAATATCTACAATTCGTTCCAGTTATTCTACATATATGTACATATTTGTACAGGTACATATAGAGAAAAAACACACAGAAAAATTTAAAAAAAAGAAAGAGAGCAGCCAGTGTATTACTCCCCCTTCTGGAAACACTTAAGAACGTCTCGCGTTTGATTCATCATGTAAAGTTCTCCCGATACTTTCGTGCGTCGTAATAGACGTATCTCGTGCAACTTATCTTACGAAATCACGCGACTTACCTATTGATTACGCGACACACGCGACACGAAATCCTCTTGTTCGCGAAAATAGAAAAAGTAGAATAAAATAGAGTGAAATTGGTACACGTACCTTTTCGCGCAGACTATCCCCCTTTTTGCGTCAAAAATTCTCGGTTGAATATTCTAATCGAAACGGATCGTGCACTATTTGCATAAATTATGGCGGAGTAATTAATAGGGTTACTATAGGTCCCGGATTTCAACTTTTGTTCTCATTGGTTTACAAATCGTCCCGGTTTTATGATTTCTCGATTTTCAGAGAGCTCTACAGTGCGCAGAGTTCTACGAACAAATTAAGAATAGTAAAAAATTTCTTAAGAAAATTATATCTACAGAAAGATATGATGACTGATATGGAGATCATCCCGGTTTTCTGATTTCTCGATTTTTGAAGTGACTCGATTTTTGAAGAGCTCTAAAGTGCACAAAATTCTACGAACAAATTAAGAATAGTAAAAAATTTCTTAAGAAAATTATATCTACATAAAAATATCACTTGTCTCCCGAATAAATTGCTGCTGCAATTTTACTTAGCATTTAATTTTTCATTTTAAGCGATTTTCTAACTAATAACAATAAAATTATAAAAACTAACAAAACCGCAATAAAAGTACACAAAATTGCACATAATTTCGTGCAACAAAAGTACGTCAATTTTTCATAAAATTGTCCTTCCCTCCTTCTTCGTACCTGTCCCAGTTTCACGACGAAGAAACACGGTAACTCTCCACACGAATCATGCGTCGACTGTGAACACCACTTTTCCTAACATTCGTCGAAACTTATTTCGAGCTAATTACAGATGTAATCGAGCATGGTGCACCGTGAAGCGGAAGTAACAAGAATGAAATCCGCCTAGTAACCTCACGTTCAGTAGCTAGCAGGTTTCGAGTACGAGCAAGTTTCTTGATAAGCGTCGCTTCGAGACTTGGAATTGAACGATAAGTAGCAACTGTGCAAGACACCCCTCAGTCGTAAAGTAATAAGCGGGCCTGGCATTAAAGGGAACGAAATTGATGCTTGCCACCGACGAGCGGTTTATTAGATTTTTACGATACTCAAATTATGGTCCTGGAAGGAACGGGGAACGACCTCGCTAGGAAACAAACGAGAAACGAAGAGACTATCTCTTCTGAAGAGAAAAATAAAAAAAAAAGAAACTACTTACAGAGAATCTCTCTCTATCCATCTGCAATTTCTCCGAGAAACATTTAACCTACTTACTCTCCTCAGGTTTTTGCATACAACCTAATTTTATCACGATTGGTGCGTAACACTTGGTTCTTGTAGCTCTTGTGTAAAATTAGTCCCAGAGCAGAGAGAAGAAAAAATAAAAGTGGACGTCACGCGACGCGCTTTTCCACGTCACTCGAAGCGTTTGTCGTTTGACTTCGGCCTCTACAACACACTATACCCCGTTACCAGCGATTACGCTATCTCGAAAAAGTCCGAGGAAACTTTTCCCTCGAACTTCGTTTCGAACCTTCGCGGACTGTAGACGTCTGTTTCACGCGAGAACGTCCACGCAACTCGCGATCTCCTCCGCTTCTCTCTTCTTCGCGGTTGCAGAAGAAGTGTAAGAAACACGGAAATGCCTCGTCACGAAGCTGAATCTCGCTCGATTTCCGTGTTTGTGAGAATTCTGTTAACCCTCGAAAGGCGAATGGTTTTAGACGGACACGGGAGACGAATGCAGGGTCATTTTGACCCATAGCAGAATTTCTATCGTACACGAGTTTCAACAAGGAATTCTATATAAATATGCATACTTTCAACTATATATGTGGGATCAGAAATATGAATAGATGTTTATTTCACAAAATATAAGAATAACTATAATACTATGACACACGCTTCTCGACTTTTCCAAACACACTGTCCTTTCATTCTTCGTACGCCGTACTTTATAGCCAGGCCCTTCGTGGGCCTCTTGTCGCCCGCTTTCTCTCTCATGCTCGCCACATTTGCTTAAAACTACTCTTTCCTGTATTTCCTGTACCAAACGTGATCTGAGCCGCCTAACTTTATCGCTGTTGAGTCAAAATCACCCTGCATTCGTCGTACGAGGGTTAAGTATTTTGCAAACAGGTATCTTCGATACGCGAGTGTTTCTACCGTGTGAAACAATAGAACGAAGTTCGCGCTGGAACTTGTTACGTTTCATCGAATTTTATTGGTTTCTGTTATCGAGACGTAGTAATTGCATTTTCGCGAGTAATTAACTGGAGGAAGTATAGGTGGAAAGGTCGCGAGGCTACGTTAGTAGGCTACGAGACGAATGGGTGGACAACGGACAAAGGGAGAGAAAGAAGAGAAAAAAGTAATAATTCGTGGGATAGGAAATGGGCGAAATCACTAACGAGAAAACTTCGACGGGTAGGAAAAAATCGTAAGTCTGGGAATGATTGTTGTTGCTTTCAGGACTACGGATATCGGGATCCCCGTAGACTGTCCGAATTTGACGCTACTGTTCTATATCGTTCAACTGTTCCTACGCGAGCTCTGCAAAAGTAAGAATCTCATCCGGATAGTGCCGATGGACATGACGGAGTATTACGGTAACTCTTTCACGAATTCTCTCGAGTTCTTTTAGCGCGATGGAGAATTTGACGGTGGAACGACTGGCCGGGTCAGAAATGACCCATTAGCGAGTTTTCGGAGAAAGTGAATGTTAAATGAACTGATAAGTAGTGTCGTTTGTAACTTTACGAGTTTATCGATATGAATCTAATTTTTCAATTACGTTTTAATGTAAAATTCACTTTATTCTCCTTCGGATATGTAAAAATTCACTTTTGGTATGTCGCTAGTAGGTGATTTTAACTTGGCCGGTCGTTCTAGTGTTAATTAAGGAGGAATCATATCAATTGCAAAAAGTAAACAGTTATTTGAGGTTGTTTGAAACGTTAAAGTATGAGGTAATTTATAAATTTGGAAAAGCTAATAATACTTGTAAACTTCTTGTCACTATACAGAGTGGGCCACGTAAAAGAGGCCACTTAATTATCTTTAGTGTAATTTAAATGGTTTCAAAGGGTGAATAATATGTAAGATAAATTTTTCTATAAATGCCACTCTTTCTATTTTTTTTCAAGATCATTTATATTTTTTCACATGAATGTGTATATTTTATCTTACTGTAGGTTATATAAATTTATGTGAATATGCACAATAATTGGGCTCTAAAATTATAAATCAAATGTGTTTTTTTCAATTTTCTTTCAACGTGTATATTTTTCACATAAATGTGTATATTTGTTTCTACTGTACTTTGTAGCAGACATTCATGTGCATTCAAGCATGCATAATAATATGCCCTTAAAATGATCTTGGACTCCTGAAATTTTAATTCAAACCTGAAACTTCCTTTCATTTTTTACCATTTCTTCCACGGAGAAAAAAGCGTTCCTTCCATCTTATTCACCCTCCGAAACCATTTGCATTGAGTACCACAATTTCCTCGTAGCATCGTAGCTAGAGAAGAAAATTAGATGGCCTGTTTTACGTTTTACGCCCACCCTGTATAACATGTGTCTCTTACATTTCTTACGGAAGCAATTGGTAGTAACGACAAGCACAGACCTTTTCTATTCCCCTTCCAGAAACAAGAGCCGGTCCATCCAACATCGGCAATGTGATCTCGCAGATCGTCCTCTGCAAACAGATCACGCCAGACTTCTACGAGGAGGAGCTGTGCAGCATCCACAAGGACTCGGAGGAGATCCGTGGGTTGATCGAGGAACTGCAAGAATTTATGCCCCAATCGGGCGGCGACATAGGTACTGGTCCTATCTCCATTTCCACCCTTCTTGCAGCGTACAATTTCATTTCACCGCACTTTTCTCCATTCACCTTTTCCCTCTTTCAACTTCCGTCTTCCATTCGAACTTTTCTTACCTACAGCTAAACCTTCGCGCTACGGAACGACACACCGTGTAAACACAGTATTATTAGTTATCAAAGTGCAAATTGAGACGCGTCGAGGGTGTCTTTCGAAACGATAAAAGCCATCGTCGTCTACCACAGAGGCGGGTTTTCTCGCCGCGATTCCGTGGTAAGAGGGTTGTTAGGAGGGACTGTTTCGCGAAACGACAGAGAGAATCGAAGACAGAGACCACTCGATTTGCCTCGAAACGTAAACGCGTTCGTCGCGCCCTCGGCTAATTCGATTACGTAGTTTCTGCCGTTCTATTTACCCCCTTCTAATATATCCCTTCCTGCTTCTCATAGTTGACCTTTCTTCTTCTTATTCTACTCTCTCCACCCTTCCCAACTCCCTCCCATTCTATTCAACTGTCTCTAATCGGGTTACTCCAGAGGCCAAGGTCTGGATTTCAAAGGAGAACACGGTCTCTCCCTCGTCTCTCTCTCTCTCGGTTCGTCTCCTTTGATTCTGTCCCACCTTCTCCTACCCGCTGGTGTTCCCATTGATTCTACGGAACAAACGTATTACCCACCGACAGGATAACGGGTTCGCTATGTATACAGAGCGCGATCTGACAGAGTAGCGGTGGTTCGCTTCTCTTGGATAGCACAACGACGACCTTAATTATCCGTCGATATAATGAACAAATTCGGATGCACCCCTGTGGCCTGCGCGGCGGATAGCACGAAAATCACCGTACACCATCGGCCTTCGATCATCCCTAACAGTCAATTCGAAACTTCGCTTGCTTATCGAGGGAATAACGATACGACCAGAGAGAGAGAGAGAGTGAGGGCGGTGGAGATTTGACATTGAGGTAGAACCAGGTCAAGGTCGAATAGAGACACGGATTTCCCTCTTCGCGTGTTACCAACGGGAAATTCACGCGAGAGAGACGGAGAGACTGCACGCGGATATGGAGAGAGAAAATACGGAAACGAGTGTAGAATCTTGCGAGTTGTAGGTGAAATTTCGAGAAAGGGTAGGTCGAGTGGCGGTGTTCACGCGGCGTGTCGAGGGAAACGGCGCGAAACGGCGCAAGGCAAGACGAACGACGAGGGAAGAAGCGAAGCGCGAACAAAAAAGAGACGCACGGTTTATTTTCACCGTTTCTGTGAGTCCAAGTAATACCGAATGTATACTACGTAGAACAAATATAGAGCGCTCGTAAAATCAGCTAAAGTAATCGTGTTTCGAGAGTTATCTAACAAACGAATTGACAGAAATACGAGAAGATTAGTAACCGAATCTTTAGACAGGGTTGTGTGATGTATTCACAGCGACTGCACAGGATTTGTCGTCTTGAAAATTTTTGTAACGGTCTTCCTAGCTTTCGTCTATATTCTGCTTCAATTTTGATCGCTTTATACACTGTTTTCGATTGGTCTACTTTGGTTTCGTAGGTTTACAATACGTCAGGCACAGAAAGAAATAGCTAACTGACATTTTTCATTTGTCTGAGAGTATAGTTAAAGGAAGAAATATAGCGAGGTCGTAAATTGAAGCATTAAGCAAAGCCCGGGGTCGAATGCTGTATTTTTCGTTTTTCGATTAAGGCTGAATCAAAGCTAAGCCATACTTAATGCGTTCCTGACTCAGCTTCGGACTCCTTATCTTCTCAAGCTTCTGACGATTCGATTGTCCATATGCTTGAACAGGTAAACTTTGACGCCTGACCGATTTTTACGACCTCGCTATATCTCTTCCATCGACTATACACTAAACACTGTTAGTCATCGGTTGTCTTGCTTTTATTGCACCCTAAAGAAGCAGAATAACGTATACGTTCCTGACTACGGTTAGATCAAGCTGTGCCGCCACTTGATACTTTAATTTACGAGCTCGTTATATTTGTTCCATCGACTATACCACGCGGCATTTCAGTGAAAATTCTTGAAAGATGACTCGAGGCCTCTGGCGTACGATCGTGCACAATGTAGCTGAAGAACAACGCATAAACAGAGAGCACACGCGTGTATACGTACATGTACATACATAGGAAAATACACACAGCGAAGCGACGGAGAAATAAATACGTACGCGTTGAAACGCGAGAGCATTATTTAACATTACACAGAGTTCGGGTCAAGGATAGATGGAAAACGTGGAACGCCTGTTCCTACGTTCCCTCCGTTCTCCACGGAAGCGAGAATTCAGCTGGGCGGCACGGAAAAAAAGGGTGGGAAAATGAAGGGTCGCAGGAGAGGGAAATATGCCCGACCGCGAACCGATAAAGTAATTCGTGCCAACGATCCGCGAAACAATCTGGCGAGAACGTGTGGCAAGGTCGTGGAAAAATCTTTTTTCCCCCATTCCAGGGCAAACACACCTGGCCTGGGCTACCTGTTCTATTCCGTTTCCCTTCTTTCCTCGAACAATCCTCTGTTCTGTCGCGATGAAATTAATATGTACGCGCTCGCGCATCGCTGGCCACGTATCATCAAGCGTTCTCAGAGAGAGAGAGAGAGAGGCTCAGAAGAGAGGTCAAGGACGCGTGGAATTCATTTTTCCGCTCATAACACGCGACCACGCAGTTTTTCGGCGGAAGAAAAAAGTATATATACAGAGAGAGAGAGCTGCGGGTGGTAACTGAAAATGAGTTTTCGTTTGTGGCGAGCGGTGAAAACACGGGAGAGCTCGAGGAAACAAGGAACACCGAGAAAGAATTACGGCTAGCCGCAGTTCGTCAGTAAAGAAATTTCATGTTTTACGACTACAGAGAAACAACCACACGATACATAAGTTGGATAACAACAGTCGGAATTCCCGAGGATCGCTCTCTTTATTGGCGTAGATTCTCTCGAACGGTAGCAGTTGATGTGAAACTAGCGGTGATTTTATGACGATGCAAAGTCGAACGAAAAGAGCCCAGACGAGGAGAGGAATCGCAATTTATTGCGGTCGTCGCGTCGCTCAAGTTAAGTCGTCCTTTCATCGTCGCTCGCGGCAGAATCGCGCGATTTTTCCGGTATTGCCTGGCATCGCGTGAAATGGCACCGCCTTCCAGGAAGCTGTCGGTCTAATGGCAACGATATTTCACGCGTAAGAAGGCTTACGTCATATCTCGCTACAATTTCTTCGACAATTCGTATTTTTTCCCTTTTCATCCGTCACGGTCCCTCCACTCGCGAACACATTCTCGCAAGTAGTGTAAGGACTCGTTTCACGATCGTTCCCTTATGCTTTCCGCTATTCAAAGCGACGTTTCTCGCGGGGAAAAAGTTCCTTTGACGAATCTTGACAAATATCGCTGTCGATCCGTGGTTATTTATTGAAAGCAATACGAGAATCGATACCCTGAATGGTTAGAAAAAAAAAAAAAATACGATAGTTAGAAACATTTCTTTCTACGTGCTAAAGAATGTATATCATTGCTAATTACAGTATAATTTGCTTTTTTAATTTCGTGGAGAATTTCAAAGAGAATTTCTTCAATTAAAAGTTTCCCAGTTTCCGGTGAATAGAATTATACCTCCTTTTAAACAATTGTTTGCCGAAGAGTCGTCGTCTTAGCATTTAGCATACGAAACAAAGCGGCGAAGGCAAAGCTGAGAAAAATGTCCGGGTGCATTTTGATTTGCAGAGAAGTACACAGCTCTGCAGAACGCCGGAAGCAGAGGGAACCGTAGCAACGGCAAACGATCGCATCGATGGAACCACGATAGGCTTGGCAGACCTACTAGACAATCGTCCTATTTTCGCGGAGCGCTGAATCTTCTCTGTTGCGCCGCGAGGACTAACTACGTTTAACGCGTGTCCTGAACACGTGCGCAATTTGCCCGCCAAACGAACGTGAATTTCGTTCCTTTTAAACACAGACCTCAGTATTGCAGCGTGCAATGATGTTTACCGATTTCCTTCTGTATATCAGGAACATCTAAAAAAAAAAAAAAAACGAAAAAAAAAGATTGAAACGAGCAAAAAGAAATCATACGTGGTCGTAAACGTTCGCTATGTTTTGTAATCACGAAACAGGACATTGAACTACTAGTCGGATTAGTCGATAAGGAAACCTGAACACTGAAGCTTTATTTAGTTCGTAAGTACGAATCTGTAAGTATAGGGGGCGTACCTATATATTCCGTGAACGTATTTTTTTAAACGAAGCTTCATTTGCGAACGGAATTATTTAGATATTGAGAAATCTGACCTGAATTCACGATGCAGTCTCGTCAAAGTTTCGCATCGATGATCGACCAATCAGTTCCGTGAAACGATGAAGATAGATCGATTCCTCGATAAATTTATAACACCTTTTTCCTGTTCTTCGATCTGCACCGATAGCCATGGCACGGTATCTAGTATTAAAAAAAAGAAAAAATGAGAATGGTCAATGTAAAAAAAAAAAAAACAATCATTATTAAATGTGATGTTGTCGTTTGTTCGCCTGATTAAATTCAAAATTTGAAAAAAAAAGGGGGAAAATTCGAACTATGTCGAACGAGCTCAAATTTGTCGCTGATCAAACAGCGTACGACAGGAAACTAAGCATCACGTCAGAAAGTAGAGGAATAAATGCCAATTAAATTAGATGTTAACTATTGTAATAGTGGACCAACACGAATCACGGTATCACTCATGCGCAATAAAAGTGACGCAATTTAAGGGGTTTCAAGATTTTTAACCGCACTCAGCTTCGAAAGTACTGCATTTTTATCGTAAACCCTAACACGTTTATATTTTTTACTATTATTATAAGATTATTTACATGTTAACGAAGAGAAAAAGAGATATAATGCTTTCGAATTGTGTCACTTTTATAGCAAATTAGCGATACGGTTCCATACATGGTTTATTTTAATGTTAAATATATTATTATATGAATGTTGGGAAAAGAAGAAGATATATGTATATGTGATGTCTATATATACATACATACACCCATATGTATGCAAATGAAATTGATCCATATGTACATGTATGTAGCATTGGTTTTACAACCACGCATCGATAAACGTAATTGACTATTTTGCCGACGATACTTTGACATCTGTTGTGTCGCTATTTATATCCGGTTTGTTTAAACTTCACGCGAGAAATGTTTGCAGGCAACCCAAATTATTGACTTCCGGTTTAGTGGATACCAGATACCAAGCGTATTCAATGATATTCATACTTTTTTTTTAGTAAATTTCAACATTTCCAAACTAAAAATTAAATGGAACCTTCGATACGAATTTAAACGAAAAATGAAAATTCTGCGTTAACTAATGTTTGACGTAATATTTATGTTATCGATGCGTGTACTCGTAAAGATCTCACTTACTTCCCGTACCTTTATGCATTTCTTTCATTTGGCGGTGCAACAAAACCATGAATTCTTTCGTTCGAAATCTTTATCGACGAAAAGTTTGATTGTACATTAAATCACAGTTGGAAAATAATAAAGAAATCAATGCAGACTAAAGTTTCGTGTTTGATCCTAGCCATTAACATTTACTTTGCCTCTCAACTGATGTTCAATACGCATTCAAAAGTAATATTTAATATACCTTAATTGTTAGATAACAATGTCACGTTGAAGTATCAAGCTCAATTAATCTCGACTTGTCACATTTCACTGACGTTTACTTAATTTTCGTTTCAACTGATCTATCGTTTCTTTTTTCCAAAATATTCGAAACTAATACACTGCTGCCCTCTTGTAAGTACTAAAGAAAAATATAAAAATGGCGCGCAATTACAAAAAGCAGGTTAAACTTGAAAAAATATATATGAATGCAATTTTCATCAAAATTGTGTAACAAATACAAATTCTTTCGTTAACGCTAATGAAATAATTATATAATTTTATTCACTATTTATTATCCATATTATCTCGCGTATCTTCAAATTGCTCCCTCTAGAGATGTCGCTCTGGAAAAGAAAGATGTATTCCACTC
>NW_017100983.1:12483-12691 GCF_001263275.1 Habropoda laboriosa
TAACAATGTCTGTCAGCAGAATAATAGTAAGTAATATTATATATTACTATTGCGACTAACACCCAAGTAATACCTAAATTAATTGAATTATTGATAGTAGAGTGAAGCGTTGTGACAACCCAATTATTTAATTGGAAACATTGCGAGTTTAAAAAATATTATACAGAATTAACGAAAAATATTTTTATTTACTAGGTGCGGTCCCTTT
>NW_017100983.1:12752-18798 GCF_001263275.1 Habropoda laboriosa
CTATAATAAAGCGTTATTTAATTATCATTTTTTGTTTTCTAGCCTCCAGTTCAAGTATTCGGAGTAGAAGGACGATATGCTACAGCACTTTATTCTGCAGCTACGAAACAAAAAACATTAAGCAATGTTGAAAAAGATCTTGTTAAATTGCAAGTATGTGTAATATAAGTTAAATTTTACTTTTAATTTATAATTGAAAATAACTTTATCATAAATAAAAATGTACTTATATGGTCTTATAGGGTCTTATGAAGCAAGATGAGAAACTGAATGAATTTGTGAAGAATCCAACAATAAAACGAAAAGTCAAAGTAGAGGCACTTAAGGCAATTTCTGGAAAAATTAATCTCAGCAAAGAAATTGCAAATCTGTTAATTTTACTTGCAGAAAATGGTCGGCTTGCATATACCAGTGCTATAATTAATACATTTAAAATATTAATGAATGCTAGTAGAGGTGAGGTTGCTTGTGAAGTAGTAACTGCAAAACCACTTGATGCTGATATGAAATCTAAGCTTGAAGTAGCTCTAAAGGGATTCTTAAGTAAAGGTCAATCTATTGTGCTTACTGCAAAAGTTAATCCTTCCCTTATTGGAGGTATGATTGTGTCAATAGGTGATAAATATGTAGATATGAGTGTTGCTACCAAAGTCAAAAAATATACTGACATTATTGCTAGCACAGTATAATCACTTTTTATAACATTGAGTAAAATGAGCAAACATAAAGTACTCATGTAGAGTAATTCATGAGTAATGTGTATATCATTAAACAATAAATTATTCCAAATCCACTTATTCCTAGTAAGAATGTTTGTTTATTTGATTAAACCATTTTATACACAAATAATCTTTATTTCTTTTTATAAGTAAAAGCAACTGATATAAAAAGTGAATTCTTATTTTTTTTATTACATTTGCACATGAAATTTTTCAATATTCATTTTAATATCAACAAAAATTTAAATGCCATTTGAAAAGTATTTTTATTTGAAGTATTAGTTGCTTACAATGTTATTCAAAATTTATAAGCACATTTACTGAGTTTACAAATGTTCAACTTTGAAGTATTGCTATATTAATAAAAGTAATAACTTTCGCAACAATTTCTATTAAGATTTATGTTCTAATACAATTGATATACATATTGTTAATTTCAAATGCCAAAAAATTTGCTATGTTTGATAAAAATGTAAATTGGAATGTTGCATATGACACTGATTATTACACAAAAGAAGTATATATTACTGTAAAATATATTTTAGAATGTGCAATAACACACATATAATACTTGATAATAATAAATCTTCAAAAACAATGATTCAAAATACTCATTACATTTTGTTTCTACAAACTTGTTTGCAGTATTCAACAAATTTGAAATTTATTAAATTTAAAATATAAAATGATGATACCCTATAATGTACAACCTAATTAAAAATTCATTGCAATATTATGCTGGATAAAATATTATTTATGTTTATCCATATAATTAGTATTCACTGGACCGGTTGTAACTTCTTTCTTGCATATAATTAAAATAATACAAATTATGACTAGAAAATACATTATCTAAACAAATTTTAACTTTGTGTGTAAAAATGCACACATAAAATTATTGTTACTTTAATGCAAGCAAAAGTTCATTAAGTGAATGTGCAAAAATAATTTGAAGGCACATCCTTATAAAACGTGAAAGACAAACTATGAATCAAAGTTGTAATAATTTTTATATGATGTAGTTTGTTACTTCAATTGTATAATATCTTACATTGCAACTGGAGGTATACCATTTTTAACTAGAACCCAATCTTCTTCTTCAAGTGTAGTTGATAATATAAATTCAGTTGGTAAAACTAGGAACAAATATTTTCAATTTATACCATAAAAATATAATTATATATAAATCAATACTACAGTTGCTATGAAACTTAATTTCATATTTATTCATACCTGTCGAATGTATCATTTTTCTTCCTTCGACATAATTACTTTGCTGTAAAGGCTCATTTAATTTATCTTGTAGAAGCTTCTTTCTACATTCACCTAAATCTTCCAATTTTTTTATTTCGGTGCGGTAGCTAACATCTTCATCTCCAGATTCAGTTTCTGTATGATCACTGTGTTCATTATATTCATCCTGTTCAGTTTTTTCTTCTGTGGAAGGATCATTGGACTGTATTTTATGATCAGTACTCGGAGTTGTATCAACAGATTGAGACACATTGGAATTAGTAGAGTTAATTTGACTGCTTGTCATATATTTTGACAAATCAAAACCCAAGACATCAGCCAAAAGTTTTTCTTTATCTTCTACATCACGTTGAATTGATTCAAGATTTCTGTCAGTTTTTAATATGAAGTCATCATCAATACTAAGTGTTAGTAAAGAAGCATGAGTTGTCTTTGCAGCATTAGCATTTATTGTGTCCTTATTGAATGCAGAAATATCACAATCAATATCAGATAATGATGAACAATTGCCATTTCCATTTATGGCTTTATTACGTGACTTTTTAATCTTTCTTTCTCGTGTGAATACAACATCTTCAAATTCCTGTTGACTAATTTTTTGAAATATTTGCTTCCTATCATTATATTTTGCATTTTGTTCACTAGTTTTTCTTGTAGAATCATCATTATGTTCTGTTATCCTACTAGTATCTAGTACTTCTACAGCTTCTTCTGCACTTCCAACTGAAGCTGCATCAGAATCAGCAGTAACAATTGGTGCAATTCTAAAAAATAACGTATAACTCTAAATATTTAATATCCATATTATAAATCAATAGAAAATAAATGAATTTTTTTTATTTAGATACTTTACCCTACAGACTGAATAATGTTAGTTGGGTTAATTTTATGAAATGGAATAGCTGGCACTATCGCACTTTCTTTCAATTTTGAAGTCAATTCTAATATACCACTAGTAACTGGTTTACTAATTTCAGCAAATAATAACGACGAATCCAATATGCACTTTCTTTCTAAAAGTTAAACATGTTTATAAAATTTAAATACAAAATCGAAAAAAATATATAACCAAAGTTTCTACCTGATGAAAGCATATTACTCTCAGGGTAAGATGCTATACGTATAATGTTTCTTTCTCCTTCTAACACAAATATTTCATCTTTAGTACAAGCAACATCCGTAATACGACGTAAATCTGTTACAATAGATGTTATAGCAATAGTTTGTGGATTTACTACATATATAATATCATCGCTATATGTAACCAATAAGTCGTCACAAAAGGGTAAAATAACGCCGAATGTAGGTTCTCCACGATTTTTTTTAGAATTTTCTGGTGCTGGATTTAAAAGTTCTACTTCTGTGTAATTAGATCTGACAGCATCCTTAAAGTATGAGAGATTTTATAAAATGATTGATAGAAATAACTTCGAGCTAATAATGCATTCGCATACTAACTTTAAAAATAAGTGTTTTTAATACAGTTCCAGTTTTATCAGCTTGCCATAAACGTAATCCAGGTCTGCTAGCATATATTACTAAATCTTGCACATAATTTTGTCGACAACCAAATACAGCACCTAATTTTCCTAATCTGAAACATACAATCATTGTTAGGTTTTCAGGAATAGTATTATACAATATTTACTAAAAGTTTAATGTTATTTAGATTAAATACTAACGTTTTACGTTCTTTTTGACCAACTTGTGTTACTTTTCCATTCTCATTTCTATTTACTAATATTGTACGCAATATTGTAGAAACTAGTAACAAACCTTGCTGATAACTTAATTGCACTACTGCATACCTTTCATTTAACAATTCTGATGATTTTGACAAATGCTATTAAACAATTTATAGAAACAAGGCATGAAAATTTATAAATCATAAAACTGTTATTTAACTTTTATTACATACCATGTAAAAATCAATTTCAGTATGTACTACTACACCATCTTGATCTCCACTAAATAATTTCATACCATTCTTAGACCATTCAACTGCTGTTACTGCACTATTATGTAAACCACTTATACTATATCTTTCTACCTGTTTTTTCTGCTTTGGTTTTAAACTATCTGGTAATGAATCTGAAGGGGTTTTAGGTATTTGAAACACAGTTACTACTCCATGTTCATTACCAGCAGCAACCATATAATCCACTGTTGATACTACTTGAATACATGTAATTATTGAATTGACATTCTAAAAAAATATATAGTATTTTATATATAACTACAAAACCATCAATTAAGAATGTATTGCAAATAATACCTCACATCGAAGCCTTTGTAAATCTTGTTTTTCTCTGTCAAACCAATATACCAATCCATGATTAGTTCCAATAGCTATAAATTCAGGCACTATATCAATACAAGTGAAATTCATATTGTGTGTAAAAAGTCCAGTTTGAATCTTTGCAGGTATTTGTTGAAGAAGCATAGTAAGTGGAGCCCATTCTCGTAAAGGTCCACCATCTTCACACATGGGTGTTGTCATTGTATTGCTATATGGATAATATTATCTTTTCTTAACTTATGTCATAAAAACAATATATTTAATAAATTGAAATATGCGAAATATAATGTATTACGAATATGACGTAAATGTGTAAATAAATTTTTGAAATACCTTTTGTCACATGAAATTACATAGTACGCTATCATTACCAATACTAAACATAGCGGTGATACTATTATATTAAAAGTAACATGAAATCACTATTCATGATGTCATAATAAATTTATCAAATGACATATCAAATTACCTTTTTACAAAATTATTCCACTTTGCGAAGTATGTTCAAATAATTAAGTCACTTCTTTTTCATCATACTGAATGAAATAATAACGTTTCACTGAACATTATAACACTATCTGTTATTTGACAGCCGACAATTCTTAGAAAGTTTGCCCGTACACGTCTTTAGTTACCATAAACCACATCATGTATAGATAGATGCACTTGTAACAAAATATCATGCACTCTTCAGATTTACCTTTATGGTTAACGTTATGAAATAAAAATGGCATTAATTAATCTAATGCATGTATAATAGAAAATAAATATACAAAGCATATTGATATTCTAAAAAGTAATCGAAAATAATACTTTTCAAATGATGATTTCTACTGACAGACAGATTCCGGCAATTATTTTTTTGTGTACATACTAAATAAATTTCAACGTCATATATAATATTTATTAAAACAAAAATTGTTCCACTTGTGAAGAATTGTGTAAAGTACAAATCGATGTTAAGTAAATGTGAGAATTGCAGTGATGACGCGTGCACTTTACTATCAGTGTGCTTTTAGAATAAGACGCGTTATTCTGTAGAGTGAAAAATAGCTAGAGATATGTGAAAAGAATGAAATTAATATTCAAGAAAATGTTCTGTAGCTAAGAAATAAATTTTTAGGTAGAAAGGCTATAAGCTGATAGCAACGAAAATTTTATCTTTTCTTATTTCTCACATTATTTAAAATTTTTGTATTGAAATTAAGGTTATCAGTAAATAATACATTTTATGAAGTTATTATTTATATTTATTTGCTGTAGCAATATACAAAAAATGGTGCGTTTCATATTTTGACCTCGAATCCCAAAGTCGGTAGATTATAGAGGTTGATAACATTGGAATTTACTTCCGCATAACCGACGAATGTATATTGAATCCTTTTTCATACTTTTCTTTTTTCTGTAAATATTTTCATCAAATTGTATAATGTGCTCATTCCTATAAATTTCATTTTAATAATTGATAGAAAGTAGTGAATTTAATTGCACAAATCACAAAATGATTATTAATCGATTTTATATTGAGATAGAGACGTGAAATTTTGATGTTTGAATTCAATATAAAGAATTGTAAAAAATAATCGAAGCAAAATTTATTTCATATATAAAACGATCAATTAACTTATCATGTACAAACGATATTACGAATTACGATTTTCTTTTCTAACAAACCAAACAAATTGAATTTCACACAACGTTAGGAAAATATAGGACTTACTAACGGGATTTCACGAGAAGTCATTATGAAATGAATTTAATTTAAACATTATAC
>NW_017100983.1:21127-39693 GCF_001263275.1 Habropoda laboriosa
AATATTAATATTATATCAGACAGATTCACACAACGTTCGCAGTATGAAAAGTGTTTTTTTTTTTCTTTATATACTTTTTGTTCCTTTTACGTTCCTTTCTGCTAATGTTTACGCTCCCCAATGACTAATACATGTAGCGCAAATACTTAGTAATCGTTTTCGTTTAAACGTGAAAAATGTGTAAAAACGTGAACGTTTGATGCGACGACGGTATAGAGCATTATTTTGGGGAAGGGAATTTGCGTACTGCTTTTCACTTGATTTCTCTCATTAATATTAATAATTTTGGATTTGCTGAAATACTCCTAATTCCTGTCAGTGGCTCGGAGCTTCTCTTCCACAGCTTCTTCAGAAGCCTCTGAAAGGTCTGTTGCCTGTACGTACTTTTGCACACCAACTAAGGACTTTTTCAAAGCGTCGAAAGAACTGGAGTACAACATCTTCTTCTTAATTTTGGCCGTGTCAGGACACCACGACATCAAGAACAATTTTTGTTTCTTGGAAGCCTGCAAAAAAAATAGATTTCAATTGAACAATTTGTATTTCACATAGATGTCGATCATTTCCTATGCTTTAACTAATTATAAATATATTACCTCGGAAGTACCCTGACACTGATGAGTGTATTCAAAATCGAAGAGACCATAACGACATTCTTCGCTACCACCTTTTTGCAAATCAGCGAGGAAATCGTCGTAAGCTGTGTCGCGAGGTCCGATCACTTCAACATCAATTTGCTTCTCGTCCTTAATGTAAAAGATTACATATCGATGCTTTTTATCTTTTTTAATCTCCTCGTACGTTGTCTTACAAACGTCGGCCACTGTTACTCCAGATGCCTAAACAAATAAAAGAAACAATAATTATTAATACAATTGAAAGAAAAAAAAACAGTTTTTCAATATTTCCTCTACAATTTGTACAAGTTTCCCTTCCTCAAGAAATAAAACTAATGTAAAAAAAAAAAAACGATCCTTCTATGGATTGGAGATTAACAGAGAATTTCATAGAGTAACATGCAACCGTCAATAGCAACGAAGACGAGTCAGGTGTGATAATGAGTCACAAGGTTGCATAAGAGCTCGATAAAAAGTTTGTATATAAAATTTAATCACACTCGTTGAAACTGATATTGGTGACAAGAAACATGTAACTCTCTATACGATCCATGAGACGTATCCTCATTGCTCGAATAACGTGATATAATATTTCTTCTGCATAAATTAACATATTCGATTACAATTGCATTTGCTATTTGTTTCGCTGATTACTTGCTGTCTATCGCTCATTTGCCCCCTTCCACCCCATCCCAAACCACCATTCGCGTCATTCCTCGAGATAAGTGACGTTTTTTTCTTTCCTCCACAGTACCGTGCGAACGCAGATTACGAACGTCGGACATCTTTCTGCATTGCGATACGGAACGAAAGTGGTTGACTGATGAGGAGGGCCGTGCCAGTATCGGCACTATCGGTATTACGCGCGTCGTGTTAGTCTGGCCGTTTAAGCTTATTTCGCGGGCAAACGTAGGGGACGTACCGAAATAAAGTCTTCCCACGCACGAATCCGATGCTAAAAGAGATCCGACGTCCATTTCTAAAGTTATCCCTTGCTCGCGGGCACGTGCCACACAGTACAGAGGCCCGCCCGACCGACCGAGTGTTTCTTCCACTCTGTGGAAATCTGCGAAATAGGACCACGACAGGCACGACGCCCGGATGAAGATTCTGGTGAAGGGAGCAGGATAGGGGAGGACCAACGTTCATATGGAGGGAGGGTAAGGGAGAAAGGGAGGGAAGGGGAAAGAGGGAGAGGTAACGCCACAGATGGACGACGCACACGTAGAGTGAAAAGTTCGAAGTGGGATAGTAGTTATTTTTGAAACAGCTTTCGTCTAGGATGAACGCTTTCGATTCGAAAATCTCTATTCAAAAATTGTGCAAAAAAAGAAAAAAGAAAGAAAACCTTGTATACATATTAACGAGGAACGCGTGGGGAATCTCGCGACGAAACAAACAAGTTCACGGTTATAAACAAGAAATTGCAAAATCGCTAAAATTAGTTGCGTCAAGCTCGTAATTCGATATTTGAAGTTAAAACGGATACTTTGCCAGAGACATGTATATCCCCCTTCCTACGTGCCCGCCTGCTCAAACGTTGTTATTCACTGAAATAAACAAATCTCGCTTGTGAGTAATTGACGAGTCAACTAAATTTAACGTATATGTTGTTATTTATAACGATTATCATGTGTGAAAAGTATTTCTAATTAAATAGAAATGAAAATGTCGTTGAATAAACGACGATTGTTTAAATTCAATTCGTTTCAACCGATTGTCGATTGTGTGTTCATTGTAAATACATCTGAACAAACGGTTAAAGCTTTGTCTACACCGGCATAATGAACATAAGGGTCGATTGGGGTGCAAAAGGGTCCGACGAAAAGTGTAACGTGGTTGGAGGATAGCCAGTGGATGGAGGATGCAATTCCTCGGTCGATATTCTGGCACGACGGGGGATGCCGGTTAGGGCCAGACTTGGCTCCCTCTAGGGCGTTGTTGTAAACGTCTCTTGTGTGTGGCACAAGGTCAAACGGAAGATGATTCACCGACGAGGAGCGGCGACATGGTCGGTCGTTTGACTGTTAAGGAGTATATACACCAATCGTTTAAATGTATAATTTTATATTATTTATCGATCGGTTAACACGGAAAGATGATGGATATTCAAATTTTATCATGGAGAAAATAAAACTTACAATTCCTTTCAAAGGTGTGCAAGTTGAAATAAAATCTGTCGGCAAAGATTACGCGCGCATTTATCATTTTAAATTCTGCCATCTTTCACTTGTTTTTGTTTCTAATTACCCCAATTCCCTTGATTTCTAACGATAGGCTGGCTAGACGTTTTCCCTCCTTGAAATATTAAACGCATAATGAAAAGTGCGGTTAAATGAATTAACATGAAAAAGTTTAAAGGTCACATTTTAACCGATAGTTCGAAAGAGAAAAGGTTAGACGATTACGAATAAGAAATAGCAAGCAAGATTAATCATCGCATTGTCGAGGATAATCAGCTTATTCACCACGTTTATGAAGGCGTCAGTGAACTTTGAGAGTCACTGGCCTGCAAGAACCGACCTCCTTACGGGCTCATTGAATTTTTCCCTCTCTACCAGAACTCTTGTAGTTCACTGTCATCCTCAAAGCGAGAAAGAGGGGGAGGGTTAGTTTCGCAAGGAAACTCAGCTCTTCATTACCAAGGATACAGCGTCTATCGGTAACTAGCATAAATATTTAAAATGTATTCGGAGAACGGTAGTTAGTACTTGTGCCAGTTTCACATGGTTAATTTTCTGTCGCCAATTTGCCGGAAACGGAACGCGACTACTTAATGAATTCTTCCGGAACTTCGATAGATACATCGCGTGTATGACGAATCGTTCTACAATTATAAATGATTAATTGCCAAAGAAAAAAGCGTACAAAACCTTAATTTAAAAAAGATTAACGGTTTCAAGAATACGTAACTTTTGAAATAACCTCTATATGCACCTGTATATGTAATGTAATTGCAATTTCATAAATAGCACTTGAACGAGTGAAAATGTAAAATTAAACTATTCTTCAATGCAACAAATTTATCTTTAAGTAAAGCATGAATTGCATTCCTCGTTCATACATGTTTATTCTACATTTGTACCAGCAGAAAGTTTTTACGATTATGAGTTTTACGAGAAAGTTTTCTTTAACCGTATAGTAAGAAAACAGAATAAATGAGAAAGACGTAACGCGAATTTGCAAAGATAAAACGTGTACGGATGGAATTGAAAAGAGACAGTTGCTGATCGATAATAGAGTTCAATGTTTCGACATCATGTATGAATATTGGAATAAATTTTCAATCTGGCATAACTTACGTTCGTTATATAAATTTTTGGCAATTACAACGCAAATTCGAGAAATGTTCGAGCTCAAGACGAAATTATATGACGATAACAGTACTGAAACGCATTTCGTAGTAGTCATAGGATCAATGTCAAATATACGGATCGGAGAACAGGTCCTTGTCTACTCAATACTATCGAAATCATGCAAAAAAAATTACTTATTGCTACGTTTACCGAACCAATTGCGAAGTTAAAAAAAAAAATGAGTCAATCAGTTTACACTGGATTGAAGCATATGATAGAAAAAAATAGTGAGACTAACCGTCCAAAATGTAAGATTAGTAAGAAAATATTGTTCCAATGACGGAGCAAAATTAGAGTCTAAAAACTCTTGCAATTAAATACAACTGGAAAAGAATCCACCAATATGATTGCCATGCGACGATACGTTACAACACAACCGCGAGTTTCTACTCATCCACGATATGCAATTTTCTCCCATCACCGATCACAGTTGTTCTTTGAGTCTTTGACCGACGTATCGCGAAACTGGAAATGAATCATCCGTTTCCTGGAAGCAAGGAACCGCGATTGGCACGTAAAAATGCACCTACATGAGAAGTGTTAATTTCCTTGGTTCGTTGTTAAAAGTATGAAAATCTATGACACAGGCGATTCCAAACGAGTAGTTCAGAATAAATGATATCGGTCGATTGGTGTGGCCAAAAGAAGAAAGTAGTCGTTCTCGCGGCGTATTGCCGGGACAGAAATGGCGACCGGCGCGTCTGCTTCGGCCATAACCACAAAGTAACCCGTGTACCGGTTTCCGAAGGATCGTTGACATTTTTTGGAACATAAATACATGCACAGTATAATATTTACCATTTCGTGATGTCGTAGCCGGTGAGAAGAATCACGTAAACAAGCACTTTAACCTACACTTTCACGAGAGCCTCGATCTGGTGGAACTGGATAGGCGCAGTGTCCAGTCGCGGGGGTCGCGGCTCGCGAACGAACGGGAAGGGAGGCTCCTCTCTCAGCCAGCTTTCTGCGAATCCTGTATCTTTACGCCTGCGCGCGCGCACTCTGATTAACTCTGTCTTGATTGGCCGATCTCTGACTAACAAAAATTCATGGTCGATTATATGAATGTTTTTCTCGAGAAAATTCAATAGCAAATCTTACGTTCCGTACATTCGATTGTTTTTATGACAAATCAACGAATTAAGTTTGTGAAAGCGGGAGCTTTGTTTTGTAGCCGGTAGGATTGTCCAGTGCGCAAGCGTTGTGTGATGCGGTCATGCCGGCCTTTTATACAGCATTTGATTTCGATAAGAATACAATTTTTTTTCTCAATTATCTTACAAATAAGATTTCTTAATAAGGTCTTTGATGCCATGGAACAGTCATAAGATCCATTTAAGTAGCAATGATAAGTACTTTGTAGAAATTAATCATCGATATGACCTGCCGGTCGTACTGACCAATCATCGTAAAGGACGTGGGGAAATTACCTTATATGGGCAGCGGCATGCAAGCGACCGCATACAGACGTCGCGCGTCGTTCTGTGCGCATGCTGCATGCTTTGCGTGCGCACGACGCGCAATATAGTTGACAGTTTCAAAACACTGTAAACCGTGACAGCGCGATATTAAATCGGTGAACAATCCCGAATAACTTTTATTAGTAAACGTTAAAATATATGATAGTTTCCCTATTTAAAATGTTACGAATTTATAAAATTAAATTACTTTATAAAAATGATAGATTAAATTTGATATTGGGTGTTTCAAGTAACATGAATGGTATGTGTACTACTATAATATTATATTTATGTTTAAGAGATAACATTATGATTATTTGAAGCACAAAAATTTATAAATTATAATATTCACATAAATATATTTTCCTTAAATACTGTATCTTGATATGCCAAAAATATAGTCGAATACAATATTTCTATATGTTAAAGACTGTATAAAGTATTTGCTTGAAGAAATATGAAATGTAAGTACATTTATACGTATACATGTATATTATTGTAATACTGTTGCCAATCATACAGCTTAAAAGCATGTGCAATACATTTAAAAATTATTTTTAGTACAATTAGTCTTAGATTATTGCTTTAATTTAAAATAACGCATAATGTAACTAAATAGTGAACAAGATTACATTACATAAGCACAACAAACTATAAATTAAAAAATACTGAAGCAGCTTGTACTGATTTACTGATTTAGAAGACAATTGAAATGTATCTTAATGCACACTAAAGGTTATTAAATATAAGTTAAAACTTATTTTATGATTTATTTTTAGTATAAAAACTGAATATTATAAACGTAGTAGCTCAGTCCAGTCCCTAAATTTGTTTGCAAGCAGCAAAAATTATAATTCTTTATAGGATTCATTACATTTCACAGAAAATCTAATAACGTTCTCAGTTTTTCAAAAATGTAAACTAAGATTTTCATTGCATAAACAAAAATATGAATTTTTCTAAAATTTTTTAATAGTACTGTGTAGGTACATATATGTACAATTTTGGCAAATTTGTGGATAATGTCAAACGCATACTTCATTTTAATAGCAGAATAATGATAGATTCTAATTAAGATTTTATATTCATACATGTTCTAGTTTATCAGTTTATATAATCATTTAAGATTTTTATGAATTACACTAAAAAAACAGAATACAAAATTTTATTTATTCAAGATATGAAATTTATGATGAATACTAAAGATTAATAATGGACATAAGATGTAAAAAGATACCTAATTTTCTTTAGATATTAATAAAAATCATACTACCATAATACAATTATTAAATATCTATCAAACTCGACAGATGAAAGTTAACAATAATTGGATTAACTAGACATAAGAAAAGTATACATCTAAAAATAAAAATTTAGAGAATATGTACAAATTTGTATAGTAAAACATATTTTGAAGCTTCTGTGGCCAAATTATATTGGCAGTAGTTAGCAGTGTTTGTTAGAACACTGCTGAGAATAAAAAAATATCTATAAGTATGATAGTCTTCATAATGTTCTCATATAAAACAAGTAATAATCGCAAATGTAATAAGTGAAAACGTAATATCTACGCCCAATTCAGATTTATGTAATTCTTTATATTTTTTTGTCATGAGGTGGCCGCTTATTAATGTTTATTTTAAGATACAGAAAACAGAAACATGTCATATAATAACAAATGTAAACCATGATTAACGTATTTATGATTCATATTCATTTTCATGATTAAACTTACTTAATATCAATGTTAAGAAATTATATGTTTTGAATATAGAGATTATTTTATTTTTGAAAATAAAAAAGTAAGTATACTTTTAATAAAAGATAGAAAAAATCATATTATTGAAAAAAAGCAAATGCAGTTATAAAGTTCTTAAATAATTCAAATTGTAATACTTATTTTAAGTACTCCTTAATAGTGTTCTTCAAAAAACAGAAGTTTTACCGAACATTGAAATTGCATTCTTTTGTAAAGAATACAATAATTATGACTTTGTAAATAGAATTACATGGTAGGAACCACCTATATCCTTTCTAAAAGAAGGAGTCATTATGTATAACAAAAAAGTAACATTATATGAGAACTATACATAAGCTAGTTTCTCAGTCAACTGTTACAAGACTTTGTCCTTGTTTATACAAATTAACCAGATCACCAAGGACTGATTTTTTATTTCTAAACTAATAGAACGTTAGATGAGTCCTCGCTTTTTCTTATAATCTTCTAAATTTAAAGATCGTCGAGGGCCAGTATCTTTAATGTTACTAATAGGCTTCGGCAATACACTAACGGGGTTGTCTGAAAAAATACATCGCATGCACATTTCATGTTAAAAGTGCTTCATGTAAAACTTTTATTCTGAGTAAATATAAAATATATTTCTTGCATAACTTACTTGGAATTGGTACTTCCAAATCTATCGTGATATCAAAATCATGAGCATTAAATAGATCTTCAGTACTTTGTTTTTTCTTCATCTCTTGACCATTTTCTTTCTCTTTTACCGCTACTGCCTCAGTTTGTTGAGGACTTGCTTTATCATTCACCGGAGCAGTTGATGATACATCTTCATCGTCTGGTTTGAAAACCATTCTTGGTTTTGTGCTCCGTCTGGTAAATGGATCATCTACTTTTTTACCTTTATTGGCTTTAATCTCTTCCTATTACATAGAAAAGTATGTAATGGATTAACACATTTTAATAATTTTAAATTTTATAACACAAGTTACACACTTACCATAATTGCTTTTTCTGCTTCTTCAACATTCTTTTTTCGATTACGATCATTAATGTAAGATATACTAGATATTGTTGCGGTGCGCATCTTGTCAAGTTCAGATGCACGTTCTTCAAGTTCACTTAATTCTTGATTAAGTCGACTAGCAGTTTCATCATCTCCTCTGCAATTGGCAGCATCCCTTTCACGCATAAGCTGTGCCTTTTTCATAGCATAATTATACGGATTTTGTTTAAATCTTTCCTTTTCCCGTACTATCTTTTCTATATCTTCTTCCTTGAATTCGTATACTAAAGCTTCTTTAATGTCTTTTAATTTTTGTTCAACCTCTTCAAAAGTAGGCATTGATATTCCTTGCAAAGCACAAGTTTCTTTCCACTTGAAGAATTCAGACTCGGTAAATTCTTGATTTGATACAAACTCTAATCTAAACACACGTTCTTGAGCTCCATGCCTTAGTTTTAATCCTTTATTTGTTCTTGTACCACCAAGTTGATAGATTTTTCCTGTTTCACAGACACCACTAATTTCAGCTACTCTATATACAGGCTTTCCATTGTTGTTCCCAATGCCAATCCTAACAAAACAACCTTGTACTACCCTATCAAAGAAAGGTAGATGTACAAATCTCTCCATTTTATGGCGTGACAATCTAATTTTATTGAGATCTTCCTTAGTGTTGACATATATTGGTTTCTTCGGTTTCGCCTTATTGCTGGTAATAGATCTGTAAAATCATACAATTAATTACTTCTCACAAGATCATTAATATTGACATAACATTGTTAACAAAAGAGATACTGACTTTTTGTCATTATCAGAATCAGAATCCCTACTGTCACTTGAAGATGACCTACGATGTGATGATGGTTTAGTAGTCTCTTCTTCTTCAGCACTATCTGATGAACCACTATCATCAGAATAAATATCAGATGCCTTAAGTTTCGTTTTGTTTGCTCCTCCTTTGTGATCATCTTCTAATTCTTCTTCTTCAATATCTTTTGATTGTTGTTGCTGCTGCTCTATCCTTTGTTTCTCTTTCTCCTCTAATAAAGAAAAAAGAAATAAAATGTACACAAAATCTATAATTTTTTAATTTATGTACTTTTAATTTAATATTTTACCTCTTTCTTTCTTTTCTTCCCGTCTTGCTTTTAGAAGAGACATTGCATGGAATTTTTTATCTTGCTTTTCTTCTATTGTTTTTTTACGATCTTTACTCCTTTCTTTAGGATCTGGTGCTCTGTCAACTTTTTTCTCTTCTGTACTTTTCTCTTTCTTTCTTGATTCCTTTTGTTTTTTCAATTCTTGTTTTTTAGCCATTCTTAACTTTTTCTCAATCTCAAATCTTGTTTTCATGATTTCACGTTGTTCAATACGTTTAAAAATTTCTTGTTCACGTTCTTTTTCTGTCATTTGAGCAAGTCTTGCTTGATCTTCAGCATCTCCCATTAACTTATCATCATAACCATCATTAAATTCTTCTTGGCTGGAATCAGAAACACTAGCATCTGAGTCTGAAACCTCACCTAAAAACAAAGTCATTTTATCATGTTTCAAATTATAAAATAGTTTAAACACAGTATTGCAAACAATGAATGTTAATGTCAATTTTTAATTTGAATAATCACCTTCTTCTGGCTCAGAGACCTTTTCAGGTTCTTTTTCACTAGCACTTTCTTCACTACTAGACTTTGTCATCTTTCGTTTATTTCTCTTAGTTGGCACTTTCTTCTTCTTATTTTTACCAGCTTTTGCACCCCAATCATCATCTGAATCTGATGTATCTGAATCATGTTTACTCTCTTTCTTGGTGGTACCAGTTTCTTCATTAGATTGGGAATCATCTTGAGCTTTGCCCTTCTTCTTTTTGGCAAGGGATAATAAGTCCTAAATCAAATTCATAAATGTAAGATTAGAATTCACATGTTGACTATAAAAGGGGCAAATTTATTAAGTATAGAAAGCACAAAGTATAATGTAAGTGTATACTAATTAGGAATAAGTACTTAAGCATCAAAAACTAAACGTGTATTATTTAGCACTATAACAGGTTATATGAAATAATTTTCGCTCGTACATCTTTTTTGTAATATGTTTCATGGATACAGAGGACGATTCGCAACAAGTAACATTACTACTGAAATTTATCCGTTCTATTTTCGAATCATAAGAAATTAATCAAAGGAGTAAAACAAGATATGCAACATGAGTTTTTTATGTAAGGTTATATCATTTACATTATCCAAATCCGAACCACTTTCTGATGCACTGCCACTACTATCAGAATCTATAAGAGCCTGATTCTTTCTCTTTGGCATTGTCACGAAAATTTGCAAACGGAGATCGTGAAAATTGCACGCCCTCCTAACAAGGATAAATCTAACGTCATGCAAGATACAATAAACTAGGAAAACCGCGTAGAACCAAAGACGTTAAACATCAACGCCGATACAGTAGCGTATACCACGCCACTCGTTTCATCAACCTAGTTTTACTGTCGGACCAATTACATTATGCCATATCATATGCAATTATTATACGCTATTCATTCATCTAAAGAAAAGAAGGTTATTGCTAGCGTAACATTTCTTTTGTTGTAATTAATCATTATTCTAATTCATGTTGTAGTTTCGTATATGTGATACTTTTACATTAGGAACATTTTCTTCCGTGCATTGGTAATTGTGAATGTTGACACTTTTTGCCGTCAATGGCGTATGATAGACGCACCTGTGTCGATGTGTCAGAGAAATTTTATACTATATTGGATTTTATATGACGTTACAGTCAAACAGTGAGATGTAATTATAGGAGTGGCATTTACGAATTAATTGTAATAGATAGTAGTGTTGTAGGGAACGTGATCATTCTAATTACGGATGTTTAAACTTGGAATGTTCAATGGCTGTGAATATGGAAGTAGAAAAGAGCACATCCAAAGAGATTGACACTCAACTTTCGGCAAATAATTCGGTGGAGTTTAATAACGGTATCCAAAATAACAACGAAAATATTAAAGATGTTGATGATTCATTGTCGTCTCTAAAAAATATAACGATTCGTAGCGAAAAACGTGACGGTACTATATACGCGCAACTTGAAAATTCTCAAATTTATGCGAAAAATTTAGAACATAATCGAGTGTCTAAAAATAAAGAAGGGGAAAAAGATCAGGAAGATAAAGAAAAACAATTATTAGAAGATGAGAAAGTTTTAAAGGATGATTGTAAGACTGAACAACTAGAAGCCACATCTGAAAATGCCACTGATGGTTATGCATCTCAAGCCCCGTTAGCTTTTACAATTGATTTTGGCAACAAGGAAGTTGATACAACTAAATACCAAAACTTATTTGAAAGATATAATGCTAGGCATAAACGAAATTTGTCCACATCTAAGGTAAGTGTTCCTATATATTCAATATGAATACATGTAACATTAAAGTATTAAAATGTAGATAAGGAAAGCTTATAGGTAAAACAATGTGGTAAAAATATAATAAATAATGTGAGAAAGATACAACTAAAAATGGAATTAAATTTTCAGGTAGAAATAAATACAAAAAAGCCTGGTACTTTGGTTTCTCCAAACTTAGTGCAAAAGCAAAAAGTTTCTAGTACACATTCTGAAGGTTATTTCAGTAGTGAGGATGATACAAAACGAAAAACAGATCAGTTATCAGAGAAACTGAAACAGCTAGGTAATTTTATTGATTTAAATTAGATTTAAGTTTACAAAAATTTGGTGTTTATTAAATTTTCAGAACTTTATTAAAACTATTGTTTCCTAGCATGGTGTATGAAATTAATTCTATAAACTAACAATTAATTCTTGTTACAAACACGCACTTTATGCTTTAATAATAATATATTAAGAAAGCACCTTTAACTGATAATGTAGTTTAATAACTTTGTGTAATAAATCTATATTTAATGTACAGTATTTAAAATAATATTTGGCTTTTTTATAATTATTGAAGACCAATTCCTTTTGAAGAGCAAATTGTATATAATGGAAGACTATATCTGTAATGTATGAGTCATGATGAAGTCATCTTTACTATGCTTTTTAATATTCTTCTCAAGTATCTTCGATATATTCACAGTATGTAGGCTGCCAACATTAATGATTTTAATATCACATATGAACTGATATTAAAACTTCAATATTACTGTTTTAAACTGAAACATTTTGGTTGTTATTTTTGTATTTTAATATTAATATTATTGTAATTTTACAGTTGTAATTTATTATAGAATTTTCAGTTTTTTATAAATGTAGCATTTTATGTTTTCAGGTTCAAAATCGCTTTTAAAACCATCCAGTACTTCAAAAAAATCTGAATCTAATGTGAAAGTAGCAAATTTTCAAGATAAACAAGACTCAATGAGTAAATCCTTTGAACAGTCAAAACAAAGTAAACTTCCCTATAAAAATCTTTCTTTAGAACTTAGTTATGCAGATAAAACAAGTGCAACATCATACTGGGTACCTCAAAAATCTGCTACTATAAATGATTTAAGTCGAATTCAAGTGAATAATTATGATGATGATGCTGAAAAGTTGTATACAAAAAATATAGATCCAGAAGATGAATATGAACATTCATCTGACAATGTGTCTGAAAAAGTGTCTAACATAAATTACATTAGAAATAAAAGCATAAATGTAAAAGAACACAATTTATCTAGTATTAGTTATACAATGGAAGTAAACCCAGATGACCCAGCTGAAACAGATCTAGATGCTTTAACTGTTAGTAATCTTGATGGGGGATCAGATGGTGCAGTTAGTGAAGCAGGCACATATACAATTCATAAAGATTACACTGATGAAGAGAAAGCAAGAATGGATATTGATAAAGTATTTAATGTTGGTGTTTTAACTGAGGAGGATGATAGCAATGAAGCATGTATTCGTAGCTTCAAGGTAAACTAATAGTATATTGTTTGCTATTATTACTATATTTACTTTTTATTAGTATTTAAAATAATATTTACTTTAAAGATGAGTGTGTCAAGAGATAACAGCACATGGATATCACAATGGGCTACTCAAGTAGCAGAACATAATTCTCTTCCACCAGCAATTGGTGGACCAACTGGTCGTACTCCTCCATTGAGTCCTTCCAAAATACCGTCTCCTATTCATACTAGATCTCAAAGACTGGCTCGAAGTCGCAATGTATGAAATATTTATTATTCGTAGTAATATTTATAATACATACATATGTGATTGGTATATGCGTATAATAACGATATACACATACAACGGATATACATAACGATAAATATTTTTAGGAACAAAGTGACGGTAATTTAGATGCGGAATCATATTTGCGAACAAAAGAAAGAATTACCTTAATTTCAAATCAACAAATACTTATTGATTCTGGTGGAGAATCAGATGATGACACTAGCAACAGTTATAATACACCTCCACAGAGTTCACAAAGGACACCAGTACATGGTATGTTGGCAAGGAGGGGAAGTTTATCTGAATCTCTTTTTAGAAGAATTAATACCAGTGAAAATAGAAGAAGTATTCGCAAATATTTAAGTTCAAGTAAATCAAAGACTGAAGATACACCCACAGAATTAAGTAGTCCGTCCAAAGATTTTACTTCCCTTCATTCAGGAAGACGAAGTAGTTCCTTGGACAGGTAAAAAACAACATTTACATATCAAAGAATATAACTTACACATGGTTCTTCTTAAAATTATTTGAATTTTCATAATATAGGAGAGAGTATACATCTAATACATCAGAATGTAATACGTCCAGAAGAGGTAGTACGAAATATTATCAAGATGATGAGATTAAGTATCCAAATAGTCCTGTTTTAAGTCATCTCAGACCATCTACACCAAAATTAACTAACAGTCCAATCGTAACTCGTAAAACAGTTACAAAAATTGTTAATTCTCCAGTGTTAGAGAGAACTAAACATTTGGCAAAATCTTCGCCACAAGCCAAAAATATTGGATATTTTACTTGTGTTGAAAATAGGTACGAATGTTCAGAAAAATCAAAAATATGTAATTTATTAAACAAAGTAAAATGAGTTTTTATTTTTAGTCCATATATGTTAAGAAAATCCAACAGTACTACAAGTTACCATGAAGGAAATGTTGGCTTTAATACAACAACTGACAGTGTTCTTCAAAATAGTCCAAATCTTAAGCATAATCTAAATATCCAAAGATCATGTAGTAATGCAAATATTAGAAATGTAAAACCACAAAGCCAGTCATCACGTCGTAGTAGCTTTAACAGTAGTGATATTGATAGAACATCCTCAGGAGGAAGATATCTTGCTGCCTCTGACAGTAGTAGTGAAACTGGTGAACAGCAAGTAAAGTCTTCATTAGGTTCAATGTCTTCTGGAATTAAATTAAATCGAGCTTTTAGTATAAGGAGAGCTAGGTATTTCAAAAACATAACTAATATAGTGAAAGTCACAAGAGTAACGTCAAAGTAGTTTTTATAAATATGTTTTATAATGTATAGATTAAATTGCGAATCTGATACAACTCCAAACACAACTCCTGAAGAAAGGCGTAGAAGAGCACAAAGTGAAGTAAAACCAACGCTTAATAAGCAACAAAATTATCACCGAAGTCGTGCGGGTAATATGAATGTATATAATAAAGAATCCTTAAAAAAGTCAGAACCTACAAAACCGAGGGCTGCATCTATATCAAGAACAGATAGTACCAGAATTAGTATGAGAGCACCAAAATCATCATATGTAGGTATTTTATATTTATAAATGTACTTTTTATATCTTAGTTCAAAATTCTTGTAAAGTTAGTTTCTTAATTTACAATATTTTGTAGCATGCTCCAGTTACTCAACGATCTACTCAAAAAGTAAATAAAGATCAGAAGAAATCTGGAAGAAGTAATTCAACATTGACATCAAAAGAAGTGGAATTTCAAAATTGGAAAAGAAGAAAAAGTTATGATCCAATGAAAGCAGCTGCTGAAGGTAGAAAAAAGTTAATAGATAATTCAAAGAAACATCATAGCACAGAAGATAGTTCAGGAAAGTAAGTATATATTTAAGGTATATTAGTGCAAATGTTCATGGCATACTATTTCGTTTTATAATTTGATCAATATATTTCTAGTCACGATAATTCTGTATTACGATCGGCTAGTTTCCACGGAACAGGTGCTGCTCTTTCATTAGCTAATGAGTGGTCTGACAACGAATTGAGTATTGCTCAGAATGACAATCAGGTACCTCCACCATGTAGTCCACAATTGGTAAATATATGTACATACCTTTTTTTAAAACTAATGTTTGTTATGAATAACTGACATTTTTTTATCAACAGGAAAGCGATAGTGACATAGAAACTTCTTATTACTTACAAACGACACAGAATGTAGTATCAGCTATGTCAGCTCGTATTACGGTCTGTCATTCACCTTTAGTAGATTCAGATAATGATAGCGATGAAGACACTAGTCATAGTTTACATAAAAGTATATCGAAAACATTACATCAACCTAGCGATACAGAGAGTAGTGACGATCGTCGTCCTAATGCACAGGGTGCTATTTCAAATACTAAATATAATCGAGCGTTTAGGTAAAAATTTATATGTTTATTTACTACATATTGTCATTACGTATGTTTTATAATTTTATTTGTAGTTTACGCAGAGGGAGATTAGATTTACAACCAACAAAACTACCAACAAATATAAATAAAAATAAATCAGTCACAAGTGATACCCGAGGAAAATCCGACTCTGTTTTAAGTATTAGCAGAACTGATTCTGGGCGCTTTAGTATGCGATCCAACAGAACTTCAAATACTGTATGTACTTGGTTTTTATACAAAACATGTTCATATGTATGTGAAGGAATCTTTAAATATTTCATTGTAGGGATCTAAGATAAAACCAAAAGAAACAAAAAAACTTACAACGCCAAACGCAAGAGAGGTTGAAATGCAAAATTGGAAACGTCGTAAGAGTTATGATCCCATGAAAGCAGCAATGGAAGGAAAAAGAAAAGCAGGTTTGGCAAAGAAAAATACGAATGCCAGCCTTTCTCCGAGGTAAACAGTTGTTTTTACTTACTACATTGTAAAATGATATGAAAACATTTTATTATTCGGTTAATATAAAAAGTAATTATTTCACTGTGTTGGTAGGACTGATAGCGATCGATAATCTAATGATAGAGACCATCGATACAAGCAAGTGGTACGAAAATGACTTGTTTGATTTTGCGATATAGATTTTTTTAAGAGGTATACCACAACATATAATTTCCAGTGTTTTTATTGTTTTTATGACCTCTTAAGATAATCATATTGCAACCATGCTGCTTTTTGATATTATTTATTCTTTACATTAATCCATCGCCAGTGCACTATTAATTTGTGAATACTATGGATATGCCATAATTTAATGCAGAAAATTATATTACATACATTATTTTTTTATTCATAATATGGCATAATTTCATGACTATGTTTTAGTGAAATCAGCTGAAAAAAATGGATATTTATTTTTACTAAAATAATATTACTTATGAATCAGATAGTTAGAATGTAAGCCAATATATATATGTATATATATCTTTTTTATGAGTGTGCAAATCAAAAATTTCAGATTAGTTTGTTGTGGCTTATTAATGTGGTATACAGCTAGAATAAAATCTTTTTTATTAATTTGTTTTGCATGATCTAAGAAAGAACCAAGCATACTAAAACATTTCCATTTTTGCACAAGTTCTCAAAGTGTATTTTCAAATTTATAATTAATGTAATTTAAAAAAGTTACAAGAGTCTTACTTATTAAATTATTTTCACGAAAATTTAAATTAAGATTTCTATCGAATCTTCTGTTATATGGGAACAAAGCACTAGCATGCAAAAACATTCCTATATATAACGATATATTTTATTGGTTCTTTCTTGACATATTATGAATAAAGAAAATATTATTTATTTTGTTTTTAGCCATGTTGCAAGATCACGTAGTTTCCATGGTTCTTCAGGATTTGGAGTTAGTGATTGGAGTGATGAAGAGTTAGCTATATCTGCAGATGAAACTACAATTTATTAAAGGTCGAGTTATTAATGATATTATATAAATGAACCTAATAACAAAAACTTCAACTATATTAATGTATATAAAGAATAAGAAGATCAGTTCACACAGAATTGCTCTATGAATAGTTCTATACATTTGAAATTATATTAAACGAAGGAGAATGTTAAAAAAATCTTTTCTATATTAAAAGATTCTATTTTTTGCAACTTTTCATATTAAGGACCTATAGATCTATACGGCTGTCGGTACTATTCTAAGTTGAAGTATTAATGTTCAACAAAATTAGTGCATACCAGCATAATATATTATGAGTATACATTCTCATATTTTATTCTCCTTTTGTCATAGTATAAATACCATTTGTGCATATTAGAATGTGTTGCATCTAAAAAAATACTATGTGAATAAAAAAGGAACTTATGGTAAGAAAAATATTGTAGTTCCAATCTTAGGGCCTAAAAATAATGAATACCAAATATAAAAATTCATGTACGTAATTGGCTTAATTATACTTGGACCAAACATATAATGGTGTAAAGAAATTAATATCTTCTTATCTTAGTAATCAGTAATTATTTTTTTATTGCGTTATTTTTAGTAGGTTCTACTGATTTCTAATCATAATTTTTAATGATTTGTGTGCTCTCTAGTTTATTTTAATGAAAAGTCTCATTATATATTATTGGAATCAATATGTATAATCATTGGTACTATTGAATTATTAGGTTCAAATAAATAAAAAATTATACATATTGCTTGCTTGTAAATTAGGAGAAAACTTCCATGTATTATTAATTAATATATGAGCTCTCTGTGTTTCAGTATAAATATACATGTATACAAAGAAACCATACTACTTGCTCTTAAAACGTGCAATGAATTATTGTAATTATTTTTCACATTTAATAATTTAATAATTAATGTGATCATAATATGCTTTAAGATAGTAGTATGTATTAAAGTATTATATTTTATTATTGACCAATTTAATTGTATATCCTTCCATTAATTATGTAAATATTAGGAAACTATTTGAATTGATTATTAATACAAATCTACCTTGCATACGCGCTTAATAACATTAATGCGATTAATGCATTGATATTGATCTGTATAATTTAGGAATAGTATTAAATTCATTATGTATAATAACATTGTATGAAAAGTTGATATTGTTTGGTTGTGCAGCTTGTTATTTTGTTATAAATTTATCAACTACTTTAGATTCCGATATTTAGACAAATTAGCTTCTACGTGCTTGTTCTAGTTATAATTGTATTGTATTTTTTACTGCATAATTTTTTAAAATAGGAGTT
>NW_017100983.1:39754-67087 GCF_001263275.1 Habropoda laboriosa
CTATTTATATCAAAAATTAATTTCCATGATTTCATTATTATTAACTGTATGTTTGCACATTATTATTATTATTATTGTCAAAATGCACTTTGTTTGTTGTTTACTTTATTTTAATAATTTAAGATGGTGCTGATTGTAAAATTTGTTTGATTGTGTTCATAATCCCACCTATCTATTCAATCGTAAAGCATTAAGTATTCCATAATAAATACAAACATTAATCATATTAAGCAAATATAATTTAATTTCATGTTATATATTTCTCATACGTATGTAGGTAGCGCTAAGGCCTTTATATGCGATCAATTCTTCCGAAAGCGGTGCAAAATAATTTTTATGTTATGAAATAATATGTTTATACTATACAGATTTTTAATATCATGTTATAGACACTTATAATGATGCATGTGCATATTATCTTTACATCTTATTTTGATATGGATATCTTCTTTCATGTTCTTCCTTTGAATAAAAGTGGGCTTCCATCGTGAAGATCATTGTGATTTCAGGACTTTTGCTTTTTATTTCTTATATAAAGATGATATTTGTTATTTGATTTTATAATTGCAAAAGCGAGGAGAATATGTTGTTTATTTTTTACCATCATGAATTATTTGAGAGTAGAAAGTATTTGTTATGACACTAAAAACTATAGTAAAAATTCTCTCTTTTGCAGTGACAATACATATACATTTGTACATACTATTAAATCACTTACATACTTAATATTCAACTACATGTTATTAAATTTGTATCTTGCTAATTTTCATTCATACAATTTAATTTCGTTTTTACTAAGTTATATCATTAATACCGTGTAATTTTTTCAATGTATTTTACTGTAAACGTATATACATAAGCACGCAATGCAAACGCGATGTATTTTTCTATCTGCATTAACTAGCGATAGATATAAGTTTGGTCAAGTTGTTAATAATTTTTAAAATGTGTATCATTTACTTTTATGATATACGCATTGCCTATGATGTAAAAATAAATAGTAAATAATATCTTAAATTGTATCATAAAATATCTTGACATGTTTGATAAGTATATGATAATAAATTCCAGAAGAGTAATGTATTATCTTGTTCATGCAAAAGATATTCTAAAGATTTATTTCTCTACATAAACTATTATTAACTGTTAACGTGAATTTTCGCCCTATTATAAAGGACAATTAATTATGTTTATCTCCAGACAATTTGAAAAATTAAGAACAGAATACGCCGACGCAATAGTATCGATTATTAGTGTGCGTAATAATTTCACAATGGTGCTAAATTAGGGATGGCAAAAAGCGAGAAAATACATCGATGCATCAATATAATTGCCAAACAGACAGCTAGTCATAAATACATAGGTACATCGGTAGTAAACATCGATATTTGAAGGGAAGGTCAATGAATTCCACTTAAATTTTCATTTTCAGTTTATTCCATATATTTTTTATCTGAATATTTTAAATAGGAGCGAAGATACGTTGATTTGAATATTTCAATGGCTAAACTTTAATTTAAGGAACCAAAAATTATTGACTAAACAGTCATCACATTTTAAATATGACCTCATTGATAATCTTCAATTGTTTTCACATTGGCTTGAATATCTATCTATAACGTTTATGTAAATTGAAATAAGTCACGAAATTGATAAATCTGAAGTTGTCGATATAAGTCACAGATATCATAAAAAATAATCGATACTTTCTGGATCTCCAAAAATCGATGGTAGAAACGTCGATATATCGACAGGAAATATCAATATATTGTTGCTATTCCTAACGCTAGCCGGTTACAAATTCACGTGAAATAATTTAGGTTAAACAACGAATCCGTGAAAGTGTGAAATATTTTGTTATATATTTTGAATTAATTTTTATGTATACAATATTATTAAAGTAAGAGTAATCGGAAAATTAGAAGATGGAAATGAAAATACCTTACAAGGTAAGTATTTATAAAAATAAAAGAATGTTTCATGATATTTATATAACCTTAAATATTCATATGTATAAAGTGCGTAATAGAAACCTTGTTTACTTTAGGCGAATATAAATGATTTTTTAAATCATTCTAATAATTCAACATTTGAAAGTGTTCACACTTCTCAAAGTGAGGACGAAGACTATGAAGTTGAAGAAAGTGATGAAAATGAAGAAATGGAAGAAGTTGAAAGAGATTTTCAGTTAACATCTGATAAAAAAAGGAGAAAAATTACTGTTGATTTCATAGATACAGCACCAAAAAAGAAAAAAAAATTGAACAAAGATTTATATAAACCACCAACTGTTGAAGAACTAAATCAATTGAGGGAAACAGAAAATTTATTTCATTCCAACTTATTTAGATTACAAATAGAAGAAATGTTAAATGAAGTCAGAATTAAAGATAAATATAAACGTTTGTTTGATGCTTGGTATAAAAGTTTTGAGAAAACCATAGAATCCATTCCACAAACAGAACAGTATGAAGTATGTAATTTTATTTAATCAGAGTGTCAAAAATTAACATAAACAATTTTTGTTTTACCTTATGATTATAGCTTTCAGATGAGAAGTTAAAAGAAGGGTTAAATGTGAATATTCCAATGCCTAATGTACCAAAAGGAACAAAGGGTGTATTTAAATTCTTGAAACCATCATATGTGGCTATTATAGGATCTTATGTATATGATACTGCAATTAGCCCAAATATTACGGTAGATGTAATGATAGAAATGCCTGCTAAAATGTTTCAAAATCAAGATCACAAAAATTATAGATACATGAAAAAGAAAGCAATATATTTAGCATATATAGCATCCAATATTACTGATGATATTGCTGAGCATAAAAAATTCATAGGTGATAATTTAAGGCCAGTTTTAAAAATTGTACCAACTGGACAGTTGGGTACCAAAATTAATGTATTGGTACACTTATCAGTCCAACAAGAAAGTTTTAAATTGAACAAATTTCTACCTGAAAAGAATAATATTAACCCTGGATGGTTTTTCAAAAAAACAAAAGATGGTATGTGTCTGTTATTGTTCATTTTTAGTTCATATAATTATATTTGTTTTGTATATATATTTACAGACGATTCGCCAGCAACACCACATTATAATTCTATAATTCTTCATGATTTAATTATGAGAAAACATTCAGAAGATATGAAAGTAATTAAAGAGTACCCAAACTTGAGAGATGGTATTATATTACTAAAAATATGGTTAGGTCAACGTGAATTAATAAAAGGTCATGCAACTTTTAATGGGTACACCATAACAATGTTTATTTTATACTTATTATCTATAAAAACATTAAATACATTTATGAGCAGTTATCAAGTAGTCAGAAATGTATGGAGTTATTTAGGTATGTTACGTTCTGCAGATATACACAGTGAAAGAATTTGACATTTTTATAATTATCAATAATTAATATTATTTCTTTTACCAGTACAAGTTGATTGGTGTGAAACTGGAGTAACAATGAATCCAGATAATAATAGTGAAAAAAGGATTTTAAGCTATCATAATTATTATGATTGCATATTTTTGGATAGCACTGGTTATTATAATATTACTGCATTTGTATCTAAAGCTACTTATAAATGGATACAAAAGGAAGCGGAACTTTCTTTGAATCTCTTGGATAGTGCACATGCAGACAGTTTTCAATCACTTTTTATGAAAAAAATATCATTTTATGTAGCATTTGATCATTTGATATGGTAATTATTTTTGAAATCTATCAAACACAAATTGATTAATTGAACAGTAAAGTTAAAAATATATACAGGTTTAAGAATATCGAGGGCTTAAAACAAATGGTAGATACTAAGTCAAGTAGCAAGGATAAATTAGATTATGGTCCTAATTATCAGGCCCAAGCAATAAAAATTCTTTATAATATTTTAAATAAGGGTTTAACAAATAGAGTTCACCAAATTTGTGTTTTACCGAATGACGTTATGGAATGGGAATGTACAGAGGATAACTGCAATAATATTGGGAACATTATGATTGGACTAGAATTAAATCCCAAGTTCTGTTATAGTATGGTTGATAAAGGACCAGAAGCAAATTTACCAGAAGTATGTAAAGTGTTTACATATATTAGAGATAATTAGGGGTATGCGGGCCGTCCAATGTGTCGGGTACTTGACCCGACATTTTCGGACACGACCCGAGACCGACATATCGGGTATTCGCACACGCCTAGAGAATATTAATTTTTTTTGACGTTACAAATAATGTGTGTGTGTGTGTGTGTTTATATTTATATTTGCATTTATATTGTAGGCAATTGAATTTAGAAATTTCTGGGGTAAGCGTTCAAATTTACGACGATTTCAAGATGGATCTATTCGAGAAGCAGTAGTTTGGTCAGATGGCAAGACAGTAGCAGGAAAAAGAAAAACAGTTAAAAAGATAGTAAAATTTGTATTAAAAGAAAAATTAGGTCACCGTGTGTTTCGATCTTTCTATGTTGCTGATGAAATGGAAAATTTGTTAAGACGGCAGAAGGTAATGATTTTTATGGGTCTTTATATGTATTCAAATAAATAAATTTTTTGTAATCTGTAGGTCGTATTAATGGGCGTTACTTATGGAACGGGAGAAGAAGCCGCACGAAAGGTGTTAAACGTATTTGATACGCTTGAAAAAGATTTAATGTCTCTTTCAGATATTCCTTTATCGATACATGGAGTTCAAGGATCTAGTGCAGTTTTTCGATATACAGATGTTTTTCCACCACTTGCGACACATCTAGTGCGTAGTAGACAGATATACAAAAGCGACGATATTAACAGCGACGATATTAGCAGCGACGATATTAGCAGCGACGATATTTGTTTAAAATTACAACAATCTTTACCTAAGGCTCCTAAATATTATCCTCCGCTTGAAGTAAGTTTGCAATTATCAACTAGTGGAAAGTGGCCAGATGAGTTGGAAGCTTTTAGAAAAACCAAAGCCGCTTTTCACTTACAAATTGCAGAATGCCTTAGAAAGCAATGCAAGATAAAAGCGCATGCAAATGATTCGTACATAGATGTATATAAGGTTATTATTTTTGAATAATATTTATATTACGATAAAAACAGGTGCTAAATGTAGGTAATTTGTAAAAAAATACTAATTTTTTCTCAGGATGGATTTACGTTTCGGTTAAGAGTAGCGCATCAAAAAGAAATTGGTTACTTGAAACAGCAAGTAAGTGAGGATGGAGTTATAAAATACAAAGATAACGATGAATCAATTGAATTGGAAAATAAATTATTCGAACTACCGAAATTAACTAGTGCTTTACGCGGGTAGGAATAATGTGTTTACAAAACTTAATATATATCAAGTATATTAATATAAGATTAAAACTATTATTGTATCTTTCACATGGTAGATTGCATAGTCAACAACCATCGTTTGGACCTGCTTGTGCTTTAACAAAACGTTGGTTGTCTGCTCAATTATTGGACGATTCTCACATACCAGATATAGTAGTCGAATTACTTATGGCTTCAATGTATTTAACACCTTCTGCATATAGACCTACCTCCACCCCTCAAGTAGCATTCTTGAGACTCTTAGAAACTTTTGCTAGAGGTCACTGGTATACAGATCCTGTTATTGTAAATTTCAACAGTGAAATGTCTAGTAAGTATTTCCATTAGTATTGAAAATTTTTGCATCTTTTACTCATAATGTATTGTTCAATTCTAGGAAAAGAAATATTAGATGTCGAAACGCTTTTTGGAACAGCTCGCGATTCTTTGCCGCCATTATTTATTTCTACTCCTTATGATCAACAAAGATCATTGTGGACTAGGAAAGCGCCATCACTTTTAATTTTAAATCGTATTACAGCATTGGCTAAAGTATTCTTACAATTATACGAAGAGCACCGTTTTGCAAGAACTTCATTAATGATCAAGTTTTTATTTAAACCACCACTCACAGAATATGATTGTGTAATATATTTAAACCCGCGGATGGTTCCTAGAATAACAGAGGCAGTTGAATCTCCTGCAACACTTGTTGAGAAATGGCACCCGTATAGAAAAGAACAACATGAGAGGATACCAGCTGTAGGTTTTGACCCTGTGCAGTATCTCTTAAGAGATCTTAGGGTAAGTTTTGGACGATGTTACAATCTTTATTACTATATCAATATTTTTACGATTTTCCGGTATATCCATGTTTGTTTTTAGGATGGTTATGGCGAATTTGCCTTATTTTTCCATGATACATATGGCGGTACAGTAATTGGAGTTTTGCTAAAACCATCTGCATTAGACCCTAAGGATTTTAAAGTGTCAAATATGTATGGAAGAAAATATATTAATGGCAAATTAATTTTAAATTTTTCGGCAATGATTCAGGATTTTTCTGCTCTTGGAAAAGGTATCATAGAAAAAATAGACGTCCGAACAAAACTATTTTCTTAAACACATTCTTCACGATAAATTGTAAAATAAATAATTTTGTATTCATTGTTTTACTAATACCGATCAATTAAGTAGGTATGTGATTAAATAAACACTTCTTTAAACAAAATATATTTATTTCAATGAATGTGTGTGTGTGTGTGCGGGCGCGCGCGTGTGTACATTTACAAAAAGTACTCTGCAGTATTATGTAAAAAATTACTTCATCATTAAAGATCTAATTTCATTATTTAATTTCATAATAACCATATCATCCATCATATAGCTTCCTGTTTTTAAAAGAGAGTCACGTTCTTCAAGTAATGCTTGCAATCGTTCATTATGTGCTTCTGACCTTTTGAATGCACTTTTATTGGTATGTTGTGAAATTGTGGGACCTATAGAACTTGGTGTAAAAGCTTGACAGTAAGCACTTTTTTCCAAAAAAGATGTTTTTGGTTTAATCACATCGATTTCTTTTTGAATTTCACTTAATAATATTTGGTCATTTGTCAAAGCAGTAGAGTCTGCACATAGTATCTCCTCCAAGCTATGTAAAAGAAACAATAAACATAAGATACATTCTTAAATAAGTTACTTTTTAATATACGATACCTCTAAATTAAACATACTCTAAATTTTGTAATTCTTCTTTACTATTTTTTATTTGAACTTGTACAGCTTGTTGATGTTCCATTTTCATGCGATGTATTTCACGAACTGCATTTCTCCATTGTTCTTTGAAAAATGATTTATTTTCTTGAGCATTTTGTAATTTTTCTTCAAGCGTTTTTAATTCTTGTAACAAATTTGCTGTTTGGTCTTGAGTTAAAGAGCCCTTTTGATAAGTTTCTATTTCTTCAGACTGTTTTGTTACAAGTAATTGTAATCTTTCATTTTCAGTACTTAATTGTTCAACTTGTGCTTCTAAAGATATTTTCCTCTTTTCAAGAGCACTAATCTATAAGATATTAAAAATATAGAATTTAACGCATACCATAAGGAGTAAATACTTTTACCGACCTTCGACATAAGTTCTTCTTGCATTGTTTGAAGTGTTTGTTTAAGATCTCGCAGTTTTGTTTCATATCTCCATTGTAAATCTTCATTTGCTTTAATTAGTCTAGTTTCTTTCTCGAGACTTTTCAATCTTCGCGTTCTTAAATCTTCCGTAGCGTTATTTAAACTATTTGCTAACATTTTACATTGCTCAACACTACAGGCAAGTTTTGTTTCTAAACTTTCTCTTTGTTTTTGCCATTCTTGACTTAATAAATTTAAATGACGATCCTCCTTTCTTTTCAGCTGAATTGTTGAGAAAAGTTATAAGCAACACATGTAAAGTAATTATATTTTTATTCTCTTTGCGTTCATATATATTTTACCTCAATTTTGAATATTTCTATTTGTCGTTCTTTCCAAGTTTCTAGTTCATCAACTATTTTATATGCTAAACTATCATCTAAAATTGGTGGACCTAAATTTTCGCCTAGTTTAAAAGTACGTATTTTTTGTAATCTTTTCTCATGTATATTAAAAAAGAAAACAATTAAAAGTACAGTAAGAACTCACTAAGTGTTGTCCTTTTTATTCTATAGTATGGACCGTGATCATCTAAACTTAACACAATATCTAAGCTACCAATATTATTTTGTTCCATATCATATAAAGGTATATTATATTGGTATTCAGCCTGAGACTATTTATTGAACTTTAATAAGTTTATGTAGGTGTTACATAACATTTTTAAATATATTATACTACCTTATTTTGAAGGAAGAATTCCTTTGTATTAATTATACTTTTAGATATACAAGTTTTAGCATTTCCTTCCACTTTATATATACTAATTTTTGGTGGAAAGGTCAACAGTAGTTGTTTGATTTCATCCATTGCTGATATAAATTGTAATTTGCATCCAATGTCATGTAATTTTATTTTTTCTCCTAATGGAAGCTGTATTTTTGGATAAAATATTGATATATTTTCAGTTTTTGGATGATGGAATCTAAATTTAAGTATAGATGCATATTTACTTCATATCTAACGTAAAGAAATGAATTGTAATTAATAAATTAGTAAATACCGAATTTCCAAGCATGGCACTGTTAATTTTGTAGATATTGACTTGATTGATATAAGTGAGATATTTAAACAATAACAGTGATAAGTTTCTACACATTCAACATTATCATTAATACTAGATTGGCATAATAGTGTATCAACTGAATGTGAACACACAGTTTTTACTGGTTGGTCTTTTATAGCACCACAACTTAAAGTGTGTTTTATATTATTACATCCATTTGGATAACAGAAAATTTGAGCACCACCAATATATTTTCCAAAATCACCAGCAGGATTTCTGTGATAGTCTATTTCACTACAATTCTGGAAAGTATAGTTAAACCAGAATGAAAATTATTGTTAATATTATAATTTTATCATTCATTACACAAAAGCTTACTGTTTGTTTTAAGTTATCTTTTAATTCTTTGGTAGAATTAGTAGTAACTAAATTATTAATCATTATATTAGGAGTATTCATTGTTTCATCTATTTTACCTCCTACATATTGCAACTTTAATTGCAAATCAAGGTATGAATGTGTACATTCTACTTGGTCATTTTCAAGGGAATTCTTTTTATATAAATAACATCTTTGATTTAAAGTACTGCTATTGTTTTCAGTCATTTTAAGGAATTCTTCAATGTTATCAGTAGATATTAATGGTTGCAAATTTAGTTCTGATTGACAAATACTCTTTGAAAATTTTTAGCGAACTTCTAATTCTTATTACAATTTTTTCATTGAGTATCCAAAGTTGTCCAGATTCTTTTTTAGATTGATTAAAATACACGTCATTCTCTAATATTTTACACCAAAAATATAAATTATTTTTAATGTCCATACAATATAATTCTGTTGTCAATAGTGAATCTACATTTGTTGCGGATACAGCTGTGATACTCATCAAAAATAACTCATGACAAATATCTAATGGACCCAACTGTATAAGACGTTCATCACGAAGCAAAACTGGAGTTACCTTATTGAATTGAGAGTTTGTTTGTTGATATTCTTCCAAATTCTTTAACTATAGTTACATAAAGGAATACAATTTTTAAAAACATTTATATTAATTTGACACATTGATAAAGATTCATTTATGGATAATAAATTGTTTACCTCTAACTGAGAATTTACAGTTGTAGCTTCTTGATCGTGAATACTCAAAGCAAGAAGTAATTCAGGTTTATCTACTTTTAGTTCACTTTTCAATCCTAATACTTTGAGCCAATTAGCTCTTACAGTATTAATTCCATGTTTATTAAAAACTTGCGCAGACCTTAGACTAAGTAGGAGATATCCAAGTTTTTCTTTGCTATCATTGCCTTTAACAGCAAAACATTCCAATTTTAATGGAACTTGCCCTGATCTCATTCTATAAAGATAAAATTGTCATTTAAAAATAAATTTCATCTTGTAATAACCATTATATACGATACATACTTTCGTAGTCTACTCTTATCCACTTCCCAAACCAAATCATGATCATACTGAGGATTTGGACTTGATTCTATAATTTCAGTTTCCAAGGAATGTCCATTTAATGTTGCAACAACTAACGTAGGCAATAGAATTTTCTCAAAACCTTTGCCTAAAATTATTACACATTAATAATGTTTCAGAATTTTTTAAAACAACAGTTTGACTTCATTATGTAATTACTCAAATTAAAACAAAGATAGAATTCAGAAGTATTTATATTTATTTATATTTAAAAAGATATCATATGTGATACATTCAAAAGCTGTACAATTTCATTTGTTACAAACTATTTTTGTGCAGTAAACATAATAAAACATACTTATTTATTACACTTTCGTTATTATTTATCATCTACCACCTTCAAAAACAGATAATATAAATAAAAGGTTAATAAGTAACGAATTATAAAATTTACCTTCTTTTATATTTAGTACAACTCGAGATGTATCAGAGTTCGTTAATTCTTCCATTGTACCGTAGTATAATACACAAAAATAATTAAATATAAAATTCTTCAAATATTTAATACATATTAAAGAAATGCGTAAAATTCAAATCGGTTACTATGGATACACAGGTACCTAATGTCATAACATCTTTATTTAAAACGTTATGAATTAATTGTATCATAGAAAGGGTATACAAAGAACATAAGATCAATAGAAACATATAATTGGTAAACTTAATCTACATCACAGTTCTTACAGGTACGACATTACGTTTATTCAACCTCTTTAGATTCTGTTCGAAAATTCAAATCAACGCCATATTTTTTGTCATAGAATAGATGCCCATAGATAATTAACTGTATGCGATAATTTGGTAACAAATTTTACCATTCATTAAGAAAAATTCATTTCTAAGTTATCCGATCAGAACTGTAAGAATATATGGATAATTTTAGAAGATAGCATTCTCTGAGAAAAATGTTCGAAGATGTGAATAAAAATTGGAAATTTGATCAAGAAACATAGAAACAGACTGTTTTACAAGAGCGAGGGCGTCAGTGTCGACCAAGTGTTGGAAACGCCGCCTTAATTCGTCATAAGTTGGCAGCACTGTCGGCCTCGTAACAAATCTCACCCATGTCGAGTCGAGCGCGAGAGACAGGAGCGTAAGCTTATCCGCGATCGTTTGTCCGCGTTCGACGGCTCTTTCAAAATAGCGTGCGTGCTATCGAAGTGGACGGTGCAACCAGGGATAACCCGTATCCGTATTACAACTGTATCCCGAGAGAAAAAATTTCGAAAGCTCTAGAAAGGACAGACCGTCGAGGGACTATAGTTAATCCGAGCTTGTGTGTGGGCATACAATAGCCGATCGGGCATACTGGTGACACGACTGCGGATTTTCCTTTAGACACAAGAGAAAGAACATACGAAGCTCGCAAAGTGCATGTGCTTGTGTGCGTGTCACTGGAAAGAGTTCAGAGCCGCTACGGCGGCGCTCCGAAATCTAACCGCAGAATCGAGTGCTGCGGCGGTGAGCCGCGGTCTGTCGGAGCACGATTGTTGAGTGTACGATCACGATCCCACGCGGCGGGGCCCTGTTTGTAATGGAGGAGGTATCCGAGTGTATTCCCGTGCGGGAGAACAGTCACGGCGATGCACGCCGTATTGACTGAGACGCGATATTTATCCTTGACTATTCCTCCCGGCCGGCCGGGCGAGAAAGGCAGGTCGAAATTGGCATGGAATCGTCCAGGGTCCACGACACGACGAACACTCCTCGCTCCCGTCTGTGATAACCATTAGCCGCTCTTAGAAGGAGATAGAGAAGAGAAGGGAAAACTGAGAGAAATAGAGAGAGAGAAAGAAAAATAATAGCCGTGTGTGTTTCGCGCGTGTTCCTCATCTGCCCTCTTCGTCCACATCTTTTAAGTGTAAACAAAAATTTTGCTGAAATCCTCTGCGAGGTTAGGATATGGCATGGGGATTGATCCCCTGAAGGCATCGACCGACGAACCGTGACACCTGCGACTCGACGTCTACGGTGTGTGTGCGTGTGTGTGTGTGTGTGTGTGTGTGTGTGGCTGCGTGCGTGGTTGCGTGAGTGCGTGTGCGTGTGTATCCTCCCAGGAAGCCGCTGGAGTATTATTTCCATCAGCGGTCGTCCAAGGGAAGACCAAAGAAGAAAATATGTCAAGAATGGGGATCGATCCCCGATACGACAACATCGTGCAATCTCTGCTACACGATTAATTTCGGTACCCGGACTGACATCGGGTATATTATACACCGTTCAATCGAGCGATTTCTGTCACGTTAAAACAGACTGTCGGCGGTTATTCTGCCCACGACAGAGGACACTGGCACCATGCAGAAAAGAGAGTTCAGAGATACACGCGAGAAGGAGCTCGTGAGGAGCTCCGAACGCGACCAGGAAGCGACCAAGAGGATCTCCCGTGGTAGCGGTAACGCTGCCAGAACCAATGTGCATTCCTCCAGGTATAGTGTCACCTCCTCCTCTAATGTGCTCATGGTCGGTCCGAATTTCCGTGTCGGCAAGAAGATTGGCTCTGGCAACTTCGGGGAACTTCGACTCGGTAAGTCGATTGTCTTTTTTTCTTTATTTCATCACTATCTTTTTCTGTTTCTCGTTACTTTCTCATACCGTGTTCCACACACGCGGCGTTCACTTTATTTACTCGGTTAGATTTTCTCATTGAAATGTGTGTCGAAATGAAACGAAACGAAACTATCGTGTATTGTGTCATTTGTAAAATAGAATTTTCGTGGTCGTGTTTAAAAACATGTTCGGTTTATATACTGAGCGCGCGTGAAAGTGGCTTTCTTCAATGGTGTACCGAACAAAATGGAGCCACCACGTAAAGGAACATAGGCGATCGTGTGGTTGCTGCTGCTGGCTAGCCCGCTCGTACAGCCAGGGAAACCCTTCGTAACCTTTTTTTCGGAACGGTCGCGTTGCGGCGACTAGCGGAACCTTGAAGTGAAATTTCACTTCGATCGATCTTAATGGAATCCGTTTCAGCTGATCTGAAGCTCGCGAGATCCGTTCGGTATTCGCCGATGTGTTATTACGGCGCGGTATTACCATATTTTATTTCATCTCCAGCGAATTTACATGTATTACGAAATATAGAAAGAAATCAACGATTATACACGAGCACCACCGTGTAGTAAATTAAGAACGGTGACGTTAGGATTTCAGCGTCTCGAATGCATCGGTTATCGTCGAAGTCCGTGCTTACGTGTGACGTAATTCTGCCACGATGAATTTATATCTTTTATCTATGCTAAGAGGGAGTGCACCGAATATAGAGATGTTTATGTCCGTGGTGACCTCCATCGACGATTGTTATTACCATCACGCCTTCCGCAAAACTGTTCGACTTTAATACGCGAACAATTAAACCAACTGTATATCTAACAAAAATTCTTAAGAAACCCTTTCATTATCGAATACTTGGTATAAAATAAAATAGATAATAAAACTGGAAGAAATGATCGTCGCGTCGACGCTCCACGTTTGTCGTTCATTCCACGTGACTCGAGGTTAAATAAGCTCCCTCGATAAACGCTCAGTTTTACCAGGTACGAATGTTTTATGTATAAGCGCCAACTGTGCATCGTCGAAGCCTCGCGCTAGTACGGGCAACAACTTGCGTAAACTTTTTACTCGTTATCTCTTGCTCCGTTTGCGTTTTAGCTCTCTCTATACTCTCTTCGGTTTGCTGCATCGCGTTATAAACGTAAGGGAATATCCGTGTGATTTATACGGAGATTCACGAGTCCTCTCTGTTTCACAAACCGAACCAATCTAACGCTTTAACGTCGTTTAATGTAAACGTTTGCACGAATTATTAAACCGTTCCACGGAATTCTACCTTACCAATCGAATATCCATCTAACTAAGGGAAACACTCTACGGCTATAGAGTGGTACATGGCACAAAGGTTCGTGTCCTCAAAGAGAAGCGAGTTAGGTAAGCCTTCTCTCTAAGCTTCTGTGGAAGCTATAACTATCGAAGCCTCGGGGATCGAGTGTTGAAATCTTGCACGATCGCCACGAACCAGTCTACGGAACGGCCGATTCATCATACGAAAGTTCTACCGTGCTTTTTCGATATCTATAAATTCCTCGATGGTTAGAAGGCGGCGGAGGTGGGGGGTTAGTAGTTCCAGGTCGATAACGATGACCCTCCTTACCGTTGCACTTTTACACGTTAGCCTCGCGTAGCTAAGCTAGATGGATGGTTTGTTCCTCTTTTCAATTTCATTTAACGCGAACTATTGGACGATTTTTAACGGTTGCGTGTATGAAACACGAGACTGACTAGAAGAAGCAGCTTTTTTTTCTTTTTTTTTTTTTTCGAAAGAACGTGAGTTTACTTTAGTTGGAAGCCTTATAGACGACGGTATGAAACTGTGTAAATATTACAAAAGAATCGAGAGAGTGTGTGTGTGTGTGTGTGTGTATGTGTTACTGATCACGCTACAACGACGAAGCTTCAAAGGGAGAGAGAGTGAGGGGGGGTATTTGACGTCGAGGGGAGCGCATAAATAAGGAGGAAGGCTGTTTTCCCTGTTGTCTTTCGGAAATCGGTCACAGCGCCGCGACAAATATAGATTGTTTTCACGGTGCGTTAGGTTATACGCGTGTACGTGTTATCAGTTGAATTACTGCACGGCTGCAAGTGCTCTCTCCCTCGTGGCTCTGCCTCTTATCGTTCTATCGTCGCGCTGATATACATATTTCGGTATTAAAATTCCGATCTTCAACCTTTTCGCCCAGTTCTTCCTGTTCCATTCCCGAGCGTGCAATCTGTATCGATGTTTCTCTCTGTCGATGGTAGGGGGACATTTTGAAATCGCGAATCTACGAGATAGGAGCAGGGATGTAACGATGTTGTTGTCGAGTGAATTTTTCGTTGTTGTAAGCGGAAAAAAGGAAAGAGAAATAGAAGGTGGGGTTTGACGTGAATCCGTTACGCGGTGTAATTCAACCACCTTGGAGTATATAATCGCGTGAAATGCTCGGAAGTCTGCTGATCGAGAGACGTCGCAGGAATGTTCTCAGCAAACGTTCCTCTCTTTTGTGAACGGAACGAATTAGCGGAATTGGACCGTTCGAGGATATCGGTTTTTTTTTTCTACTAGGCGTAAAAAGGGCGAATTCATACGAGAAAATAATTGGAAAATGTAGCGTAATATTTTGTCATAAGTAGCTTAATTTTTGAAAAAATTCTGATATTCAACTTTTTTCAGTTGGTTCAATTATTTTGTGTAATCTGCATCGATCTTTCTTCGCGGGAAAAAAAAACTGAAATCAGAGAATATACGAGGCATTCAGAAGTCAAAATGATTAACTCGACTTTTTCAAATTCTTCTAATTTTAGCATCGAAGCACCGTGTACGGTGCTTAAGTCTTTATAAATAAAAAAAATGTATTAAATTTAATTTGACGGAGTTAGTCACTTTGGTTTTCGAGTGGTTCATATCTTCTTCGCCTGTTATCGAGCGAATTTTTATTTGACGTTGAAGATACTGCGAACGTTTTCCTTAGTACTTCCTGTTTTCCAATGTTTCAATGCAAAAATAATTTTCACTTCGATCGGTTCCCTACTTGCATTCTTGTACACAAGAGATTCGAGTGGCTCTGTAAGCAAACATTCATTATTTTCGAGTCCAGAGATCGCAATGGAGGCGAACGAGCATTCGTTCGTTCTGTCTAAACGCACCTTTAGAGTTAGACGAATCTTCAGCATAGACCTCTTCAGAAATGAAGCTTCGCGTGAAAAAATGTTACTCTAAATTCTCGAATGTATTTCTTCATGCAGATCACGAGTGTCCAATATTTTAGCTTGCCTGGGCTACATTTAGCGAAGAGGGATCGTCTTAGGCCGAAATATACTCTCAAGGTCATTTCAAGGACGTATGCTGCACTCGTTCTTTCTCTGTACTTTGATAATACCGTGACAAAAATATAGCATTATATTTAAAAAGCACGAGATGACCTTAGCGTGACCTTGAAAAATCGAAGGTGAAAATTTTCGTTTCACGGTGACATTCTATGCGAAAAATGACGACTAAAGTCTCTTTACATTTTTGCCCTATCATCTATCGTTTAGAAGTTATATCAAGTGGCACTTATCGTGGGGCACCCTGTGTAATGTAGTTAATCTTTTGCACTTGGTATGCCAGCTGTACTGGCATAGTGTGATCTTTTCGGCAACATAAAATGTAAATAAACTGTGATGTTTTTTATTCGTATCAAACAGATAATCGTGCAATTTTTTTCCCTAAATTTTGTCTGTAATTATCGAGTTGGTGGAACGAAACGTTAAAACGTTCTCGAGTAAAAAGTGTTAACGTATATAAGTAAGAAAACCTCCTTTATTTTTTTATACTCTTTATCATACTGAAATTCACATAACAATGTGAAAAGTTTACGACCTTAAGGGTTGGAGACCCCTGATGTAGATTCACCCTTTTTGGGGTTAGGAAACATTCTCTATATGGATTTCGTTCTTTGGCTTGCATGTTTTCGGTCAGAAATAGTGGTATTATTTATTATAGCGCAATAGAGTCGTGAAAAATATCGCTAAAAAATTTACGATTTTCTGGGTTAGACGCGCCTCGTGTAGATTCACCCCTTTTGGGGTTGTTCCATCAGTTCGATGGATGATGGTTTAGTCAGCAAAAATATCGCTAAAAGTGACACAGTAATGTGAAAAGTTCACGATCTCGTGAGGACGCGTTACTATAATCTCTGTTGGGCCGCATACGAAATATATAATATAGTCAACGTGCATAACTAACAAAACCTCCTTTATTTTCTATATTTTTCATTACAGCGCAATCCGGTATACGAAAAATATCGCTAAAAATCACATAACAATGTGACAAGTTGGCAATCTTATGGGTTGGACACGCCTCGTGTAGAGTCGCCCCGTTTGGGGTTGTTCCGTCAATTCGAAAACACCCCGAATACGCGCTTAAGTCCTTCGGCGTGCATATTTTCGTTCGGAAATAGTAATATCAAGAAGAGATACGCTGTTGCTGGGAGCATATGCGACGCGTGAGCGTTGTGTTCGGGGCTGAAAATTTCAGCCTCTTCCCGTGATTCATCCCCGAAAGATCAGCCGCGTGTGAATCCCCATTTAGTTCTTCTGCCTCGACGGCTCCTTAAAATCCCTCCGACAAATTGAGACCGCGCCTCGGCTAGCCTCGTACTCGAACGCTTGCGCTGCCTCTTGTTGCGGTTAATACTCTTCGAGAATTCTGTTTTTCCCGTCCACTGTTTCTTTCTTCCTTTTCTTTTTTACCATCCCCTTTGAAAAATAATCAATTTGCACGGTGTCTGCGATGTTGTTTGTCTTCTGTGTGTTAGCGTCGCTTATTTTGTTTTTCAGTTGAAGTACCGGCGGTGTCCAAAAGTGAAATTAATTAGCTCCCGACGCGTTGCGTTTTGTATGTCCAGTCATTTTCGGGAAGTGAAACAATTCATTTAAATGTTGAAAAGTTAAGAGAAGCTACAGCGAAACGTTCGGGAGTCTTAAAAGGGTGCACGATCCTGAGGCGTCTGAAAAAGGGAAAACTTTGGGAATTTTTTTTGTAGATAACTACTGGGTGAAAAGTTTCAATTTTTTTTGAGAATATGAATGTCACTTTCTGCTTTCTTCTACGATTTTTGAAAAGTAGAAATGTTACAAGGTGGAGGAGTTATTGCGAAAGTTGTACTAAACCATCGCCGGCAAGGATTGGAACGTCTGAAATATAAAATTCTTTGTAATTTATGAATAAAAATGTGTCACCTACGATGTAGCTTATGATTTTTTTAATTTATCGATTATTTAATTTTTTACAGACGTTTAAACTGGATTTTTTTCGTAAAAAGGGGTCTTTCCTCTTCAAACTGCCATCGTTTCTATAATAATTACAATTTTCGAAAAATTCCAATCCTTATCCACAATGGCGACCAGCAGTCGATTTATTATCAAAAGAACTTCCATAATAACTCCTTTATTTTGCAACATTTCCCTTTTCAAAAATTACAGAAGAAAGCTTAAAGTTACATTTACATCCACTAAAAAAATTGAGACTTTTCATTTAATAGTTACCTCCATAAAAAATTCCCAAATTTTCATCTATTTCTAGAATCCTCAGGGTGGTGCACCCCTTAAAAATTCCTCCATTTTGTAACATTTCCACTTTCCAAAAATTGTAGAAGAAAGCTTAAAGCTATATTTACAGCCACTAAAAAAATTGAGACTTTTCATTTAATAGTTACCTCCAAAAAAATTCCCAAATTTTCATCTATTTCTAGAATCCTCAGGGTGGTGCACCCCTTAAAAACTCCTCCATTTTGTAACATTTCCACTTTCCAAAAATTGTAGAAGAAAGCTTAAAGCTATATTTACAGCCACTAAAAAAATTGAGACTTTTCATTTAATAGTTACCTCCAAAAAAATTCCCAAATTTTCATCTATTTCTAGAATCCTCAGGGTGGTGCACCCCTTAAAAACTCCTCCATTTTGTAACATTTCCACTTTCCAAAAATTGTAGAAGAAAGCTTAAAGCTATATTTACACCCACTAAAAAAATGGAGACTTTTCATGTAATAGTTACCTCTGTAAAAAATTCCCTAGAATTCTATTTCTAGAATCCTCAGGGTGGTGCACCCCTTTAAAAACTCCTCCATTTTGTAACATTTCCACTTTCCAAAAATTACAGAAGAAAGCTTAAAGCTACGTTTACATCCGCTAAAAATATGGAAACTTTTCATTCGATTATTACCCGCGAAAAAAATTCCCAAACTTTTACTACTCTTAGTCGCCTCAGACTGGTGTACGCGATATATTTGAAATATTGATCTAAACGACGTACCGATACGTACCGATCGATGCTCATTCGATAGAAGAACGTGGTTGTTAATATACGCTCTCGGTAACGCACGTGTTCCCGTGTACACTAATTACGAACGGCGATGTTAATTTACGAGCGACCGTAACGACGCTGGTAACGATTTAGCGACATTATCTCTTGATAAGTTAGCACAAGCATGCTACGGCACGAGTTCGGCTGCATTTAGAGCGGTGCTCGTCGAATCACGCGTATGACTCATTCTTAATATTAAAGCGCGTTTTGTTGTCGCCGCGCGCGCGCGATTACGTTTGCACTTTGCCGAACGTGTCGATTCGTACCGTCGTGGTTTTTCTGCCAGGATAGATTCCGATTCGTTTCCATTCCTTCTGTCGCGTGAAACTTCATATCGATTTGCGCACGGGCCAAGTGGCCGATATAAATAATCCGTGATTTAGAACTTTCATAATTTACGATTCTGCGCGAACTCAAACGACGACCTTAATAAAAATCTTTTCGAGGGAAGAAGGGAAGAAAAATTATCGTCGTCCTTTACAGCTTTTGGATATCATGTTCGAAGTTAACGTTCGGTTTGTCTTCTTGTTCTAGAATTTTTTCGTTACGGTTCTGACTACGAAGAAATAGTCGTTTGTAGTTAGCGAAAGGGTTAATTCCATTAAGAAAATTGTTATCTGAAGATGTTGGATGATACGGTTGTAAGAGAGATAGTAGGTATTTGGTGGTATCGTGAAATCGACGATTATTGCATCGATCGAGTTTAACGTCTGGAGTTTAGACTTCACTTTACATTCGAGTGATTTCACGAGGTAGCGAATAAAGGTACATTAATACACCGTAGTCGTTCTTGTTCGCGGACATTCGTCGTTCGACTAAGTCACTCAAGTGTGAAGCGTCCCTTTTCCGCCCGTGAACATTCCTGTCGATGCTGTTCAATGTCTTCTATTCGATTCTAGCCGGTTGTAAAATCATTTTTCCTATGAATTGGTCGTGCCATTCGAATTTCGTGTATCGTGCACAGTGGCACCGCACACTGAAAATTCTCTGTTGTCTTCAATTTTACAATTTTGTTGAGAAAATGCACTTTATCTTTGTAACGAGTGCAACAGTATTTTATATGTGTTGTTGCTGTTGTAATTGAATTTATGAAAAGTAGCTTACACTAGAGGTGCTTTGAAAATTTGCTAGCGCTGTGCCCTTGGCGCCTATAGGCGTTTCGAATATTTTCTCGCGCTGTGCCTTTAGCGCCTATAGGCGTTTTCAATATTTTCTCGCGCTGTGCTTTTGTGTCTATAGGCGTTTTGAATATTTTCTTGGACTGTGTCCTTGGCGCCTATAGGCGTTTTGAATGTTTTCTCGCGCTGTGCTTTTGTGTCTATAGGCGTTTTCAATATTTTCTCGCGCTGTGCTTTTGTGTCTATAGGCGTTTTCAATATTTTCTCGCGCTGTGCTTTTGTGTCTATAGGCGTTTTCAATATTTTCTCGCGCTGTGCTTTTGTGTCTATAGGCGTTTTGAATATTTTCTTGCCCTGTGCCCTTGGCGCCTATAGGCGTTTCGAATATTTTCTCGCGCTGTGCCTTTAGCGCCTATAGGCGTTTTCAATATTTTCTCGCGTTGTGCTTTTGTGTCTATAGGCGTTTTGAATATTTTCTCGCGCTGTGTCTTTAGCGCCTATAGGCGTTTTGAATATTATCTTGGACTGTGTCCTTGGCGCCTATAGGCGTTTTGAATATTTTTTCGCGCCGGCGCCCTTTGGCCCACTTGCACCTTAATTCAATCCTTAATTTTCATTCTTTACGCACTTCTACTTTAATAAAAAAAATTTAAAAACGATAAATTTTGAATTACGATTAAAAAATTTTAAAACCATTTATTACGCGCGTTTTACTTACTAAAATCTGTCGCAGCGAAAGGGCATAATATACAGGGTGTCCTCTCAAAACCCAAAGACCCAAATATCTCCTCTGTTTTTAACGGTACCAGGTAAAAGGTAACAGGCAATTTTTATTCCGCGCCACCGTAGATATCGGAAGGATTCTACAAACTTCTATTGTCAGATTTACCGTTCAGCTCCGTTGTACTACTACCCAAATCACAGGCAATTAACGAACGATACCGTTCATTATCTTAATGCAATGGTGATACCGAGTGACGCGCCACGCCGGTGTTATCCGCCGTTCCATTAATACTAATTGCAGATTCGTAGTTTGAATTCAACGTTGCGCTCCGCCTTTCATTGATGCGTCGAACGCGAGAGCCATCGTGTATTCTTGAGAGATTAGTTCGTTGCCCGTTTCATCGCGGCAAGAATAATGCCGGCTAATAAGCGGCGATACAATCGCGTGACCATTCACTATGCTTCTATGATTATATCAGTTAGCCGTTGAAATTTGTCCAAACTCAAATATATGCCCAGTTTCATGGAGCAAAAATGAAATATTGACTCGCGAACTTAATATAAACACGTACCGCTATATACCACCCACGGATATATCGTACGAATTTTAAATTGCGCGATTCCACGAACTGGATTATCTTATTTCATTTTATTCTACCGTGGCGAAGGTAATTAAAGCTGCACACGTGCATTCGCGAATGGATGTATTTTTTGTTCATTTGCAGGGGACAATTTGTTTAAGGTTGTGGTAAAATAACAGATATTCTCTTCTTTTTGTCATAGAAACACAACTTAGCTGATCTACCTCGTAAGACCGAGTCTTGTATTAGTTCACATTACACAAGATTCTTTTCGAAAATATGCAATTTCGTGGAACAATAGATTTGCTAACCGTTCGAGCTTCATTTTTCAATCTTTTCAATCGAATATCTGCTCGGCGATCCTCCAATTATTTTTCTTGGATGTGTGGTATTTTATATTCTTCGCGCCACGACTTAATTAGGCTGACACCTTCTCCTTATCGATAGTCCGGTTAGTGTTGCAACGATTTTTGCAACGGATCGAATACTTTCGATGGACGGTTTCTTCGATGCAGCAGATTTCCAGTCCGTGCATATTTTCGACTCGGAAGCTTTCCACGCGGCGAGAAACAGAAGTTGATTTCGGTTTATCGGTTACGTAAATGGAACACCTACCGTTACAATTTAATCATCGTATCAGCAATTCGTGTAATTGACTTTTCGACGTTTACATAGGCTACTCGAGAGATATTTTATCAGCGTGAGTTCGTCATCGATTGTGCGTCAATGCGAAATGCAAAGGCGGTCATCTTGTTCCGGTGATTTATTAGATTTCTGTTCGTCTGTTGGGTACAAATAATCAATGGTTTTCTCTTGTAATTTATTTTAGTCTCGTTTATTTCGCTAAATTTCATTTCAAACGCCTTGCTTTACGATTTCCTCCAATGGCTATCTCTCTTAATCTTGTGCACGTACCTCTTTAAAAATGCGTCGAATGAAAAACGTGTACATCTTTGATTTGATAATCTTCGTACTTGTGAATTAAAGGTGAAGTAAGAGTTGAAGTGAAACTTTGTTGCAAACAGAACACACTTCTGTTGTATCGTAACCATAATCTACACCGCGAAGCGCGACTCTGTTATTAGAAGGGAAAGGGTTAAGTTCCCCCTTGTTCAAACAATGCGTGATTTACATCGGCTACCGCAAAACCTTAGGCTGAAGAACACGTTTCACGAAAATATCTGTATCAGCATTACCTTACGATATATTTTATCATAAGATTGCACGTTCAAACTGTACACTCTTTTCCTCGATAAAAATTATACCTTCGAAATGCCTTTATTTCCTGGGAGAAAAATTACGATTGGAGTAAGTGCATTTTGGAGATGTGCAAGGGTGTGTTGGGCGTTATTCGTTTTCAATTCCTTATTGTGCATTCGTTCTTTCGTTCATAAAGTTTAGTATGGCTTCTGCAGAAAGACTCTTTTCCTAGGCTAATCTAGTTAACTGAGAAAAGAAATTTATTCGTCTGTTTTATTTGAGGACATCGAATAAGGAATAAATGCGATTTATTCGTTAGCCAGGAATCCGTTAGGCACGATCGATCTTCTTAGGTACGTGCCTCAGGTATCGTGCCTAACTGCCATAATTTATTCATTCGTTATTAGCGAATGACGAATCAATCGAATTGATTCCTGTGTATTTGAATAATTCGAACTTATTTGTGTATAGTCGAATATATTCCTTGTTCGCATATATTCGAATCATTCGAGTTTATTCGTTACTCGTACATATATATTCGAATAATTCGAGTTTATTCGTTACTCGTACATATATATTCGAATAATTCGAGTTTATTCGTTACTCGTACATATATATTCGAATAATTCGAGTTTATTCGTTACTCGTACATGTATGTATTCGAATAATTCGAGTTTCTTCGTTATCTTCTATTCGTTACTCGTGAATAACGAATAATTAGAATTTCTTCGTATACATTGGAATAATTGAAATTTATTCCTTATGTTTCATTCGTTACTCGTACTCTTATATATTCGACTATTTCCAGATTATTCGTTATCTTTTATTCATTATTCGTGAATAACGAATAATTCCAACTTATTCGTATATAATCGAATATATTCTGTTATGTATTCGTATATATTGGAGTAATTCGAATTTATTCGTTACGTTTCATTGGTTACTCGCACATATTCGAGTAATTCCAAATTATTCGTTATTCTTTATTCATTATTCGTGAAAAACGAATAATTCCAACTTATTCGTATATATTTGAATAATTCGAATTCATTCGTTACTTTTGATTCGTTATTCGAAATAACTTTTATCCAACACTGCTGCTAGACGCATCTCTCTCTCTCTCTCTCTGTCTCCCCCTCTCTCTAGCACGGTAGTTATCAGTTTATCACCTGGCTGGCTCGTTACTGCGGACGGGCCGTAAATGCACTTAGGGACAGGATCGGTGTCGGGGATGCGGTCATTGTGCGTTTCTTGAATCGGTGCGCGGCCGGAACGCGTCGAGAGCGAGGCGTGTCGGTCGCCCCGTGGTGCACCGCGGTAAATTGCTCTCCAAAGCGATCCAGGAGCAGAGCAGCCTGTCTACGCCGCGCCGGCCAGGGGAAACTGGCTTGCGGTCGTCGCGAAACGTGTTCGAACCTATCCTTCCGCGATATATTCCCTGCGTCGTGTGTCGCGGCGACGCGCGGCTCACTCGACTGTTCGCGTGGAATAACCATCGGAGGGACGCTCGTTTATCGATTCAAGACCCGATACCTAGATACGGCCAAGAAATCTCTCTGTTAACGATCCCCTCCCTCCCCTTCCTCCGTACGCATCGCCCGTCAAGGATAACGATAATAAAAAAAAGGTTACAGATTTACAAAACGCTCGATCAAGGGAGAGGAGGATTTTATCGGTATGAATGGAAGGCGGATCGAATAGCTTTTATCACTAGAATTACCGCAGATCAATGAAGTATACCTTTTCCCTTTCGATGTATTGCATTTAAGTGTTCTATACAGAGAACGCTCGAAATTAGTATAATTCATGCAAAATATTGTTTCTTTATTTCAACAAGAGACACTCTACACTTGTATAAATATAAAGTGAGAATTTTGAAATGTATCGTTTTGGCGGGTTTGGTTGGTCTGGTGTTGAAAATATCCTTTTTCTCTGTTCATGGGTCTTTAACCCTTTCGCGACTAATGGGAGGTGTTTGTCTCATTTGAGTAGTCGAATAAAAATTGATCTGAATTTAGTGTCCGTTATAAACGCGATGATCCAAACAAGAAGTTAAAACAGTATACATAAAACAGCTGTTTATGTACCCTTTAGTTTACAATATCGTTATCTCCATTATACGCGGTACAGTCGGAGAGAGAAATATAGCCAGGTCGTAAATTAGAGCATTAAGAAGGGGCACCAATTGATGCGGTAACACCTATTTTTCGCTTTTCGATTAGGACTGAAGTAAAGCTGAGGTGTAGTTTATGCGATCCCGACTGAGATTTCGGCTTCTTGTCTTCTCTTTCGTTCGATTCGCTTGTCGATATTCCTGAACGTGTAAATTTCGACGCCTGACTGATTTTACTACCTTGCTGTACAGTGTGGGCCACGTGAACCTGTTCCAAAGGGTGAATAAGATTGAAGAAAAATTTGTCTTTTATGGGAGAAATGGCAAAAAATTGAAAGAAAGTTTCACGTTTGATTTGAAATTTTAGAAATATATGCATACAGTCGTGTAACCTTGAAAAATACAGACAAAAATGTAGAGAAATTTTTGGCAGAGGAAATAGCAAAAAATGAAAGGAGGTTTCATATGTGACTTAAGATGATAGAAAAATATACATACATTTGTGTAACCTTGAAAAATACAGAAAAAATGAAGAAAAGTTTTTTGGCAGAAGAAATAGCAAAAAATGAAAGGAAGTTTCACATACCCATGATTCAAAATGTAAGAGTTCAATGTCATTTTAAGGTCACATCGCACATACTTAAACGCACATCAAAGTCTTCCACAATATACAGTAGGAACCAACTAAATACATTCCTTTAAAAAATCATAGGACACCTTAAAAAAAAATAGAAAAAATGCCAAAAAACAATAAAAAGCTCCACATTTGATTTAAAATTTTAGAGTCCAATTATTACACACGTTTAAAAACATACAACCTACAGTAGAAAAAAATATATATAAATTCACATAAAAAGAAATTTGGATAACCTTGAAAACTGTTGAGGGGTTATATTAAATAAATAACTCGCGTGGAGTAAGGTAAATAATTATATTTTAGAAGATGTTCAGACAGATGTACTCTTTCTTCTTGAATATATTTAAGAAACTCCGGTTTCATCGTTAATTTGATGAAACACAAAAAATGACGTAGAACTTGGACATCGCTTAATTGCTTTCAAGCTTGTGTAATATTTGAACGATTACCTAGAGAATGGTAATTTCAAAGATTTCACGGTGTGCACAGCTACGTATTCAAGTATGCTAAATTTCGTTAGGTACATGTTCGATAGAGCTTTCTGTAGGCTCGCAGACGTTATTTCCGGTTACCGGCGCTATCAACTGATGTAACTATTGCAGATGGTGCGCGCTTGTATAGCGTGTAAGCCAAGGGAAACGGGGCCGACAGTTTATGAACCGATTGGATAACGTCGGCCAGATTTCCATAGACAAATGGTATCTAATGTAAAGAGGGAAAATACGGTCGGCCGAAGCCGCGCATCGCAACGGCCATTCTTATCCAAATCAGACAACATATTTGCATATAATGCACGAGCTTAGAATTGCAAAAGAATTTTGCACGAAAGTTAATAGAATTGGTGCAGTGATACTGTGTACTCGCGAGGCTTAACATCCTTGCGTTGAAAATGATTGCAGTCTGATGTAAAATGGACATTTTGGGAAATTGTCAATCTAATTAGGATTTAAATTTAATCGTTTATTCGATGGATAAAATAATGTTAATAATTGAAATTTACAGTATCTTGGGAAATAATTGTAGAATTAAACGATCGATACTTACAGAAGCTAAAATGGTAACCAGGTATCGTTGTGTTCTTTCGAAGTCTAAGGTACGGTTAACAGTAACCTGGCCTTGATGAGGTAAGTTGATGCTGAAATAACCGTATCCATCAGCGGTCGTAATTCTATTTCGACCAACCCCGTCATTATTGCCAATTCCATTTCCGTCTCCAGGAGCAATTAGGTATTCGACGATTCCATTGACGCCGGCGTCTGCATCCACTGCCACCACGTTTTTGAATATCGTCGAACCTACTGGTGTTAACTGCAATAAATTACAGAATAGCAGAAATCATTCAAATTCTCCTTAATAGTTTTAAATCAACGTTAAACGTGAGGAATTGTTACACAGCATAGTAACAGAAGTTTAAAAGATAAAAGTGTATAATAATGAATTTTCAATTTTTCTCACGTTTTAAAAATGAAAATTTACAATATACATTTTACAGAATATTTTTCACTTCTCATGTTTCCCTTCTTTCATTTACCAATGTTTCAGTTTCCAAACGATATTGCAAATATAACGAAGTGTCACGAAAATGGAAGCTTAGAAAATTTCTATTGGAAATGGGTTATGGAATTAAATAGTCTTTTATCTTTGTAATATACGATTTTATTTACGGTCTCAGAGGAAACGTCTTTACTCTATTGAATCTTCTGAAGGACTGTTTCTAGGCACCCAAAAGAAAGTTGGGGTCCCCTTATACCTAGAAACTGTTTACATTGTGGTATGGCATTGTGCAGTGAGTGACTCGAAGACGAACACCAGATGCATCTAGTGGAAGTCCCAGTGCCATTGTTTAAAATAACCCGGAGACATTTTTGTCCTCACTTGATTATTTCCATAGGGTGTTGTTAGAAATAATCCAACAGTTTGAGATTACTTAGTATGCATGTAAATGGCATTTATAAGAAAATTCTTCTTGACGGAAGAAGTGGTCGAAATTGAAAGGAGGCTTCACGTTTGGTTTGAAATTTTAGAGACCAAGGTCATTTTGAGGAGATTTATTATTCATGTTTGAATGCACAGCATGTGCAATAGAAAAAATTATA
>NW_017100984.1:0-219 GCF_001263275.1 Habropoda laboriosa
GCAGTACTACAAACGACTGTTTTCTCTTTATTTTGCATGTTTCGCCACGCAAATCGTGCTTCACCGAATATAAACTGGTATAGTGCTGTTTTCTCGCTACAAAGACGTTTTGCAGTACTGCAAAATGATTGGCCCCTCTTTATTTTGCATATTCCTCCGCGTAAAACGTGTTTTAACGAATATAAACTGAAATACTGCTGTATACTCGCGACAAACCAC
>NW_017100985.1:0-817 GCF_001263275.1 Habropoda laboriosa
AGGTCTGCAAAACGTGGTTTGTCTTGAGAAATCAGTAGTATTTCAGTTTATATTCGTTAAAGCTGATTTACCGTGGGGAAACATGCAAAATAAAGCGAAAAATTATTGTGCGGTACTGCAAAACGTGGTTTCTCGCGAGAAAACAGCAGTATTTCAGTTTATATTCGTTAAAACTCATTTACCGTGGGGAAACATGCAAAATAAAGCGAAAAATTATTGTGCGGTACTGCAAAACGTGGTTTCTCGCGAGAAAACAGCAGTATTTCAGTTTATATTCGTTAAAACTCATTTACCGTGGGGAAACATGCAAAATAAAGAGTAAAATTAGTATGCGGTACTGCAAAACGTGGTTTGACGCGAGAAAAGAGCAGTATTTCAGTTTCCTTTTGTTAAAACTCGTTTTACGTGGCGAAACAAGTATAATAAAGAGATAACAGATGTTTTCAATACAGCGATACGTGGTTTGTCGCGAGAAAACAGCAGTATTTCAGTTTATATTCGTTAAAACACGTTTTAAGTGGCGAAACATGCAAAATAAAGAGAAAACAGATGTTTCCAGTACTGCAAAACGTGGTTTGTCGTGAGAAAACAGCAGTATTTCAGTTTATATTCGTTAAAACACGTTCTACTGTGCGAAACATGCAAAATAAAGAGAGCACAGTCGTTTGCACTGATGCAAAACGTGGTTTCTCGCGAGAAAACATATCAGTAGTATTTCAGTTTATATTCGTTAAAACACGTTTTGTGTGGCGATACCTGCACAATAAAGAGAAAACAGATACATGCAGTACTGCGATACGTGGTTTCTGCCGAGATG
>NW_017100986.1:0-509 GCF_001263275.1 Habropoda laboriosa
TCACTGCAATGTCAGCCACTGCATTTACGACTGTTACTTTATGCATTGCTACCTCTTTGTCAAAGAAAAATTAAATTAACCGTTATTACACTCGAATATCATATATCAACCACTGTTTCTTGCTCCCGAGTCCTGCATCAGGTTAGTTAGTTTGTTTTATAACAACGCGCTCGAGTTTCATAACAACCACTGTTAATTTGTCTAATTAGAAATGCATACCATCCATTAAAATATACGGCATCAACTAATTAATTGTTATTAACCACTGCAATGTCAACCACTGCTTTTTATCAACAAAAAATTAAATTAACCGTTATTACACTCGAATATCATATATCAACCACTGTTTCTTGCTCCCGAGTACTGCATCACGTTAGTTTGTTTTTTTTTATAACAACGCGCACGAGATTCATAGCAACTACTGTTAATTTGTTCCGTTAGTCTTGCATACCTTCTATTAAAGTATACGCCATCAACTAATTAATTGTTATTAACCACTGCAATGTCAA
>NW_017100986.1:2497-5286 GCF_001263275.1 Habropoda laboriosa
TTTTTTTTTGCGTAATCAAGCGCACGAGTTTAATAACCGCCACTGTTAATTTGTTCAATGAGACATGCATACCATATATTAAAATATACGCCATCAACATATTAATGTTGATTAACCACTGCAATGTCAACCACTGCTTTTACGACTGTTACTGTACTTATTGCTACCTCTTTATCAACAAAAAATTAAATTAACCGTTATTACACTCGAATATCATATATCAACCACTGTTTCTTGCTCCCGAGTCCTGCATCAGGTTAGTTAGTTTGTTTTATAACAACGCGCTCGAGTTTCATAACAACCACTTTTAATTTGTTCAGTTGGACATGCATACCATCCATTAAAATATACGGCATCAACTAATTAATTGTTATTAACCACTGCAATGTCAACCACTGCTTTTGCGACTGTTACTGTATGTATTGCTACCTCGTTGTAAACAGAAAATTGAATTAAGCGGTATTGCACTCGAATATCACATATCAACCACTGTTTCTTGCTCCCGAGTCCTGCATCAGGTTAGTTAGTTTGTTTTATAACAACGCGCTCGAGTTTCATAACAACCACTGTTAATTTGTCTAATTAGAAATGCATACCATCCATTAAAATATATGCCATCAACTAATTAATAGTTATTAATCACTTCAATGTCAACCACTGCTTTAACGACTGTTACTTTATTCGTTGGTACCTCTTTATTAACAAAAAATTAAATTAACGGTTATTGCACCCGAATATCATATATCAACCACGGTTTCTTGCTCCCGAGCCCTGCATCAGGCGAATATCATATATCAACCACGGTTTCTTGCTCCCGAGCCCTGCATCAGGCGAATATCATATATCAACCACGGTTTCTTGCTCCCGAGCCCTGCATCAGGCGAATATCATATATCAACCACGGTTTCTTGCTCCCGAGCCCTGCATCAGGCGAATATCATATATCAACCACGGTTTCTTGCTCCCGAGCCCTGCATCAGGCGAATATCATATATCAACCACGGTTTCTTGCTCCCGAGCCCTGCATCAGGCGAATATCATATATCAACCACGGTTTCTTGCTCCCGAGCCCTGCATCAGGCGAATATCATATATCAACCACGGTTTCTTGCTCCCGAGCCCTGCATCAGGCGAATATCATATATCAACCACGGTTTCTTGCTCCCGAGCCCTGCATCAGGCGAATATCATATATCAACCACGGTTTCTTGCTCCCGAGCCCTGCATCAGGCGAATATCATATATCAACCACGGTTTCTTGCTCCCGAGCCCTGCATCAGGCGAATATCATATATCAACCACGGTTTCTTGCTCCCGAGCCCTGCATCAGGCGAATATCATATATCAACCACGGTTTCTTGCTCCCGAGCCCTGCATCAGGCGAATATCATATATCAACCACGGTTTCTTGCTCCCGAGCCCTGCATCAGGCGAATATCATATATCAACCACGGTTTCTTGCTCCCGAGCCCTGCATCAGGCGAATATCATATATCAACCACGGTTTCTTGCTCCCGAGCCCTGCATCAGGCGAATATCATATATCAACCACGGTTTCTTGCTCCCGAGCCCTGCATCAGGCGAATATCATATATCAACCACGGTTTCTTGCTCCCGAGCCCTGCATCAGGCGAATATCATATATCAACCACGGTTTCTTGCTCCCGAGCCCTGCATCAGGCGAATATCATATATCAACCACGGTTTCTTGCTCCCGAGCCCTGCATCAGGCGAATATCATATATCAACCACGGTTTCTTGCTCCCGAGCCCTGCATCAGGCGAATATCATATATCAACCACGGTTTCTTGCTCCCGAGCCCTGCATCAGGCGAATATCATATATCAACCACGGTTTCTTGCTCCCGAGCCCTGCATCAGGCGAATATCATATATCAACCACGGTTTCTTGCTCCCGAGCCCTGCATCAGGCGAATATCATATATCAACCACGGTTTCTTGCTCCCGAGCCCTGCATCAGGCGAATATCATATATCAACCACGGTTTCTTGCTCCCGAGCCCTGCATCAGGCGAATATCATATATCAACCACGGTTTCTTGCTCCCGAGCCCTGCATCAGGCGAATATCATATATCAACCACGGTTTCTTGCTCCCGAGCCCTGCATCAGGCGAATATCATATATCAACCACGGTTTCTTGCTCCCGAGCCCTGCATCAGGCGAATATCATATATCAACCACGGTTTCTTGCTCCCGAGCCCTGCATCAGGCGAATATCATATATCAACCACGGTTTCTTGCTCCCGAGCCCTGCATCAGGCGAATATCATATATCAACCACGGTTTCTTGCTCCCGAGCCCTGCATCAGGCGAATATCATATATCAACCACGGTTTCTTGCTCCCGAGCCCTGCATCAGGCGAATATCATATATCAACCACGGTTTCTTGCTCCCGAGCCCTGCATCAGGCGAATATCATATATCAACCACGGTTTCTTGCTCCCGAGCCCTGCATCAGGCGAATATCATATATCAACCACGGTTTCTTGCTCCCGAGCCCTGCATCAGGCGAATATCATATATCAACCACGGTTTCTTGCTCCCGAGCCCTGCATCAGGCGAATATCATATATCAACCACGGTTTTCCTTTATTTATTGCTGCCTCTTTATCAACAAAAAATTAAATTAACCGTTATTACACTCGAATATCACATATCAAGCACTGTTTGTTGCTCCCGTGTCCGGCATTAGGAGAGTTTTTTTTTTATAACGACGCGCACATGTTTAACAACAACCACTGTTATTTTGTTCAATCAGACAGGCAAA
>NW_017100987.1:0-395 GCF_001263275.1 Habropoda laboriosa
CGAAGCGAATATACACCTATAACGTCGCGCTTGGAGATTGTATTTCTTCGCGACCTTCGCATACCAAACTGGGACGATACACGTCCTCTAAATGTCGCTCGGTTCTGCTATGCATTCTGGATGCCGGCTTCGAATTTTAGATCTACATTGTTGGGGGAAAATACAGTTAATTAAATCCTTCGACGTTAGAAATAATTCCGAAAACTAAATGTGACCAAAGAAATCTTATCATTTTTTGACACCGAATGCAAATGTGTACTTTGTTATTCCGAGCTCAAACGGTTCCGGTGTTAGTGTAAAACGAAGCGAATATACATATATAACGTCGGCTGGGCGATAGTAGTTCTTCGCGACATTTACATAACACACTGCGGCGATACTCGTACTCTAAATGG
>NW_017100988.1:0-272 GCF_001263275.1 Habropoda laboriosa
GCTTTGTTATTCAAAGCTAAAACGGTTCCGTTCTTACTGTTAAACGAAGCTAAAATACAAATAATACGTCGGCTAGGTGATAGTAGTTCTTCGCGATTTTCACGTAAGGTACCGGTACGATGCTCGTACTCTAAATGGAGTATGTTTCTGCTATGCATTCTGAACGCCGGAGTCGAATTTTCGAACAACGATGTGGGGAAAATACAAATAATTAAATGTTTCATCGTTAGAAATAATTCCAACAAATAAATGTTACCAACGAAATCTTACCT
>NW_017100989.1:0-1603 GCF_001263275.1 Habropoda laboriosa
TCTCCAAGCGTGACGTTATATGTGTATATTCGCTTCTTCTAACAGAAACACGGACTCCGTCTGTACTATTGAAAAAACAGACCACAACTTTATATTCGGTACCAAAAAATTGTAAGATTTCGTGGGGTAAATTTATTTGTTGGAATTATTTCTAAAGACGAAATATTTTATTATTTGTATTTTCCACCACATCGTAGGTCGAAAATTCGACGCCGGCGTACCGAATGCCTAGCATAACCGTGCGCCATTTAGAGGACGTGAATCGTTCCAGTAAGATATGCGAAGGTCGGAAGTAATACTATAACCATGTGCGACGTTATAAGTGTATATTCGCTTTGTTTAGCAGTAAGACCTGAACCGTTTGAACTTTGGATAACATAGCACACATTTGTATCCGTTATTAAAAAATGGTAAGATTTAGTTGGTCACATTTAGTTTTAGGAATTATTATTAACGTCGAAATATTTAATTATCTGTATTTTCCCACACCATCGTAGTTCTAAAAATCGTAAGACTTGGTTGATCACATTTAGTTTTAGGAATTATTTTTAATGTCGAAACATTTAGTAATCTGTATTTGCCCCCACCATCGTAGAGAGAGAATTCGACGCCGATGTCCAGAATGCATAGCAGAATCATACTACATTTCGAGTGCGAGAATCGTCCCAGTATGATATGCGAAGGTCGCGGAGAACTATTTTAACCATGTGCTACCTTATATGTGTATATTCGCTTCGTTTAACAGTAACACGGGAACCGTGTGAGCTATTGAAATAACAAACCACACTTTCGTATTCGGTACCAAAAAAAGGTAAGTTTTCGTTGGGAACAATTATTCGTAGGGAACATTTTTAAAGTCGATATATTTAGTTATCTATATTTTCCCCCACCATCGTAGTTCGAAAATTCTCCGCCGATGTCCAGAATTCACAGCAGAAACGTACTCCATTTAGTGTACGTGAATCGTCCCGGTACATTACGTGAGAGACGCGAAGAAATACTTTCTCCAAGCTCGACGTTAAATGTGTATATTCGCTTCGTTTAACAGTAAGAACGGAACCGTTTTAGCTTTGAATATCAAAGCACACCTTTGTATTCGGTATCAAGAAATGGTGATATTTCGTTGGTGACAGTTAGTCTAAGGAATAATTTTTAAATTCGAAATATTTACTTATCTGTATTTTCCTCCCACATCGTAGTTCGAAAATTCGACGCCGATGTCCAGAATGCATAGCAGAATCGTACTCCATTTACAGTACGAGTATCCTACCGGTATGTCGGTGAAAATCGCCAAGAAATACTATCTCCGAGCGCGACGTTATAGGTGTATATTCGTTTCGTTTATCTGGTACACTGGAACCGTTTGAGGTAATGAAAAAACAAACCTCAACTTTGTATTCGGTACCAAAAAGAGGTAAGGATTCGTTCGGAACATTTATTTATTGGAATTATTTCTAACGACGAAAAATTTAATTATGTGTATTTTCCCCCACACTCATATAGAAAATTCGACTCCGATGTCCAGAATGCATAGCAGAATCATTCTCTATTTGGAGTACGCGTATCGTACCGGTACGTTACGCGAAAATCGCGAAGAAATACT
>NW_017100989.1:3842-5183 GCF_001263275.1 Habropoda laboriosa
CAAGCACACCTTTATATTCGGGATCAAAAAATTGTAACATTTCGGTGTATTCACTTAGCTGAAGGAATTATTTTTATTGTCGATATATTTAATTATCTGTATTTGCCCCACATCGTAGTTCGAAAATTCGACGCCGATGTCCAGACTGCATAGCAGAATCGTACTCCATTTCGAGTACGAGTATCGTACCGGTACGCTACGTGAATATCGCGGAGAAATACCATCTCCAAGCGCGACGTTTAGGTGTACATTCGTTTTGTTTAACAGTAACACGGGACCTTTTGATCTATTGAAAAAACAGACCACACCTTTGTATTCGCACCAAAAAAAGGTAAGATTTCGTTGGGAACATTTATTTGTGTGAATTATTTCTAACGACGAAATATTTAATTATTTGTGTTTTCCCTCACATCGTAGTTCGAAAATTCGACGCCGGCGTCCAGAATGCGTTTCAGAACCGTACGCCATTTAGAGAAGGTGAATCGTCCCAGTATGATAAGCGAAGGTCGCGAAGAACTACTATAACCATGTGCGGCGTTACATGTGTATATTCGCTTCGTTTAACAGTAAGACCGGTACCGTTTGAGTTTTGAATAACAAAGCACCCCGTTGTATTCGGTAGCAAAAAATGGTAAGATTTCGTTGGTCACATTTAGTTTTAGGAATTATTATGAACGTCGAAATAATTAATTATCTGTATTTTCCCCCACAATCCAAGTTCGAAAATTCGGCGCCGAAATCCAGAATTCATAGCAGAAGCAAAAACCGTTTGGAGTACGAATATCGCCGCAGTATGTTATGTGAAAGTCGCGAAGGACTACTATCGGCTAGCCGGCAGTATAGGTGAATATTCGGTTCGTTTAACAGCATCACGGCAACCGTGTGAGATATTGAAGAAGCAGACACACCTTTACATTCGGGATCAAAAAATTGTTAGATATCGTTCTATTCACTTAGCGGAAGGAATTATATTTAATATCGCAATATATAATTATCTGTATTTTCCCCCACCATCGTAGTTCGGAAATTCGACGCCGATATCCAGAATGCATAGCAGAAACGTACGCCATTTAGAGGACGAGAATCGTCACAGTTTGATATGCGAAGGTCGCGGAGAACTACTATATCCATGTGCGACGTAATGTATGTATATTCGCTTCGTTTAACTGTGACACGGGAACCGCTTGAGCTATTGAAAAAAAAACCACACCTTCGTATTCGGTACCAAATAAACATAGGGTTTCATTGGTCACGTTTAGTTTTAGGGACTATTTTTACCATCGAAATATTTTATTATCTGTATTTTCCCCCACCATCGTAGTTCGAAAATGCGATGTTACG
>NW_017100990.1:0-529 GCF_001263275.1 Habropoda laboriosa
GGAAAATACAGATAACTAAATATTTCGACTTTAAAAATATTCCCTACAAATATTTGTTCCCAAACAAATCTTACCGTTTTTTGGTCACGAATATAAATGTGTGCTTGGTTCTTCAATATCTCCCACGGTACCGTTAAACTAAGCGAATATACACAAATAACGTCGCTCATGGAGATAGTATCACTTCGCGAATTTCACGTAACGTACCGGTACGGTTCTTGTACTCTAAATGGAGTACATTTCTGGTATGCATTCTGGATGCCGGCGTCGAACTTTCTATCTACAAAGTGGGGGAAAATACAAATAATTAAATATTTCGTCGATGGAAATAATTACAACAAATAAATGTTCCCAACGAAACCTTACCTTTTTTAGGTACCGAATACAAAGTTGTGGTTTGTTATTGCAATAGCTCAAACAATACCCGTGTTACTCTAATACGATGCGAATATACACATATAACATAGCACATGGTTAAAGTAGTTCTCCGCGACCTCCGCATACCATACTGTAACAATTCTCGTCCTCC
>NW_017100991.1:0-255 GCF_001263275.1 Habropoda laboriosa
CTGTAATACTGCTGTTTTCTCGCTACAAAGACGCTTTGCAGTACTGCAAACGAATGTTTTCTCATTATTTTGCATGCTTCGCCACATAGAACGTTTTCTAACGAATATAATCTATAATACTGCTGTATTTCGGCGACAAACCACGTTTTGCTGTACTGCAATCGACTGTTTTCTTTTAAACCACATTTTGCTGTACTACAAACGACTGTTTTCTCGTTATTCTGCATGTTTCGCCACGTTAATCTTGTTTTAACG
>NW_017100991.1:294-847 GCF_001263275.1 Habropoda laboriosa
CGCGAGAAACCACGTTTTGCATCAGTGCAAACGACTGTTCTCTCTTTATATTGCATGTTTCGCACAGTTGAACGTGTTTTAACGAATATAAACTGAAATACTGCTGTATACTCGCGACAAACCACGTTTTGCTGTTCTGCAAACATCTGTTTTCTCTTTATTTTGCATGTTTCGCCACGTAAATCGTGTTTTAACGAATATAAACTGAAATACTTCTGTTTTCTCGCGACAAACCACGTTTTGCAGTACTGCAAACGACTGTTTTCTCTTTATCTTGCATGTTTCGCCACATAAAACGTGTTGTAACGAATATAAACTCTAATACTACTGTTTTCCCGCGACAAACCACATTTTGCTGTACTGCAATCGACTGTTTTCTCGTTATTTTGCATGTTTTGCGACGCTAATCGTGTTTTAACGAATATAATTTGCTATACTGCATTTTTCTCGCTACAAAGACGTTTTGCAGTACAGCAAAATGACTGTCTCCTTTTTTTTTGCATATTCCGCCACGTAAAACGTGTTTTAACGAATATAAACTGTAATACTGCTG
>NW_017100991.1:996-2543 GCF_001263275.1 Habropoda laboriosa
TCTACTGCAATCGACTGTTTTCTCGTTATTCTGCATGTTTCGCTACGTTAATCGTGTTTTAACGAATATAAACTGTAATACTGCTGTTTTCCCGCGACAAACCACGTTTTGCAGTTCTGCAGGCGAATGTTTTCTCTTTATTTTGCATGTTTCATCACGTAAATCGTGTTTTAACGAATATAAACTGTAATACTGCTATATTCTCGCGACAAACCACGATTTGCAGTACTGCAAAATGACTGTCTGCTCATTATTTTGCATATTCCGCCACGTAAAACGTGTTATAACGAATATAAACTGTAATTCTGCAGTTTTCTCGCTACAAAGACGTTTTGCAGTACTGCAATCGAGTGTTTTCTTTTTATTTCGCATATTCCGCCACGTAAATCGTGTTTTAACGAATATAAATTGCAATACTGCTTTTTTCTCGCTACAAAGACGTTTTGCAGTACTGCAATCGAGTGTTTTCTTTTTATTTCGCATATTCCGCCACGTAAATCGTGTTTTAACGAATATAAATTGCAATACTGCTTTTTTCTCGCTACAAAGACGTTTTGCAGTACTGCAATCGAGTGTTTTCTTTTTATTTCGCATATTCCGCCACGTAAATCGTGTTTTAACGAATATAAATTGCAATACTGCTTTTTTCTCGCTACAAAGACGTTTTGCAGTACTGCAATCGAGTGTTTTCTTTTTATTTCGCATATTCCGCCACGTAAATCGTGTTTTAACGAATATAAATTGCAATACTGCTTTTTTCTCGCTACAAAGACGTTTTGCAGTACTGCAATCGAGTGTTTTCTTTTTATTTCGCATATTCCGCCACGTAAATCGTGTTTTAACGAATATAAATTGCAATACTGCTTTTTTCTCGCTACAAAGACGTTTTGCAGTACTGCAATCGAGTGTTTTCTTTTTATTTCGCATATTCCGCCACGTAAATCGTGTTTTAACGAATATAAATTGCAATACTGCTTTTTTCTCGCTACAAAGACGTTTTGCAGTACTGCAATCGAGTGTTTTCTTTTTATTTCGCATATTCCGCCACGTAAATCGTGTTTTAACGAATATAAATTGCAATACTGCTTTTTTCTCGCTACAAAGACGTTTTGCAGTACTGCAATCGAGTGTTTTCTTTTTATTTCGCATATTCCGCCACGTAAATCGTGTTTTAACGAATATAAATTGCAATACTGCTTTTTTCTCGCTACAAAGACGTTTTGCAGTACTGCAATCGAGTGTTTTCTTTTTATTTCGCATATTCCGCCACGTAAATCGTGTTTTAACGAATATAAATTGCAATACTGCTTTTTTCTCGCTACAAAGACGTTTTGCAGTACTGCAATCGAGTGTTTTCTTTTTATTTTGTATGTTTCGGACTGTTTTCTCGTTATTCTGCATGTTTCGCCACGTAAAACGTGTTCTAACGAATATAAACTGTGCTAATGCTGTTTTCCCGCGACAAACCATGTTCTGCAGTACTGCAAACAACTGTTTTCTCTTTATTTTGCATGTTTCGCCACGTTAATCGTGTTTTAACGAATATA
>NW_017100992.1:0-519 GCF_001263275.1 Habropoda laboriosa
TGAGCTTTGAATATCAAAGCACACCTTTATATTCGGGGTCGAAAAATTGTAAGATTTATTGTAATCATTTATCAGATGGCATTATTTATAAAGTCGAAATATTTAGTTATCTGTATTTGTCCCCACCATCGTAGACAGAGAATTCGTCGCCGATGTCCAGAATGCATAGCAGAATCCAGAATATATAGCAGAACTGTACTCCATTTAGAATACGAGTACCGTACCGGTACGTTACGTGAACATCGCGAAGAAATAATATCTCCATGAGCGACGTTATATGGGTATATTCGCTTCGCTCAACAGTATCACTGGAAACGTTTGAGCTTTTGAAAAAACATACCACACTCTTGTATTCGGTACCAACAAAAGGTAAGATTTCTTTGGTCACATTTAGATTTATGAATCATTATTAAAGTCGAAATATTTAAATAACTGTGTTTTCCCCCACTATCGTATTTCGAAAATTCGACGCCACGTCCAGAATGCATAGCGAAATCAAACACCATTCGAGTACGAATA
>NW_017100993.1:0-240 GCF_001263275.1 Habropoda laboriosa
CAGATAATTAAAACCTTCGACCTTAAAAATAATTCCTTCAGCTAAGTGAATACACCGAAATGTACCAATTTTTTGATCCCGAATATAAAGGTGTGACTGCTTCGTCAATATTTCTCACGTTTTCCGTGTTACTGTTAAACGAAGCGAATAAACAAATATAACGTCGGCTAGGTGATCGTATTTATTCGCGATTTTCACGTAAGATACTTGGGCGATACTCGTACTCCTAAAGGCGTACGA
>NW_017100994.1:0-968 GCF_001263275.1 Habropoda laboriosa
GAAGAAATACTATCTCCATGAGGGACGTTATAGGTGTATATTCGCATTGTTTAATGGTAACACCGGCACCGTTTCAGCCATTGAGAAAACATACCACAACTTTGTATTCGGTACAAAAAATGGTAAGATTTCGTTTGATGCATTTAGCTGAATGAATTATATTTAAAGTCGAAATATTTAAGTATCTGTATTTTCCCCCACCATCGTAGAGAGAGAATTCTATGCCGATGTCCAGAATGCATAGCAGAAGTGGACTCCATTTAGAGTACGAGTATCCTACCGGTACATTACGTGAAAATCGCGAAGAACTACTATCACCTAGCCGATGTTATATTTGTATATTCGCTTCGTTTAACAGTAACATGGGAACTGTTTGTGCTATTGAAAAAACAAACCACAAATTTGTATTCGGTACCAAAAAAAGGCAAGGTTTCGTTGGGAACATTTAGCTGAAGGAATTATTTTTAACGTCGAAATATTTAATTATCTGTTTTTCCCCCATCATCGTAGTTCGAAAATTCGACACCACGTCCAGAATGCATAGCAGAATCAATCACCATTAGAGTACGAATATCGCTGCAGTAGGTTATGTGAAAGTCGCGAAGAAGTACTATCGCCGAGACGACGTTATATATGTATATTCGTTTCGTTTAACAGTATCACGGCAACCGTGTGTGATATTGAAGAACCAAGCACACCTTTATATTCGGGGTCTAAAAATTATAAGATAGGGAACATGTATTTGTGGGGAATATTTTTAAAGTCGAAATATTGAGTTATCTGTATCTGCCCCCACCATCGTAGTTTGAAAATTCGACGCCGCTTCCAGAATGCAAAGCGGAATCTAACACCATTAGAGTACGAATATCGCCGCAGTATGTTGTGTTAATGTCGCGAAGAACTACTATCACCTAGTCGACGTTACATTTGTATATTCGCTTCGTATAACAGTAACACGGGAACTGTTT
>NW_017100995.1:0-2108 GCF_001263275.1 Habropoda laboriosa
CCATTGTTTTCGATCGACACGAGAATTTATTACGTCGCGCCGCGTTTGATAATAGCTTCATCCTTTTTTCTTTCTTTGCTTTTCTTTTCTTGAGAGTGTTCAGTTGATACCTCCCTTAAACTTTTGCTAAATACCCCATGTAAAATGGACTACTAAATCAAACGGAGGATGGTAAAAATTCGCGGTTTCGGGTACTAAATAAGATTCAAGGAATTAAACTACACTTGAAAGAAATCGCGATACGTACACAATTTCGTGCGACACTTCCACAGCTTTCCAAGTCTGGTGGGTCTTGGTCATTGGCTTTGGGTCTCTGAAAATCTGCGATTGTGGCCACTGGTGGGATGAAAATTGAAGGCTGAGGGGAATCCAATGGTTCACGGAAGGAATTCCAAAAGTTTCATGGGTCTGAGAGGAGCTTCCAAGTCCAAATCGCAATTGTGGGTCAAAATTCAAGGCTGGGAGGACTGAAATGGGTCACTGAGGAATTCAAGGAATTAAACTACACTTGGAAAAAATCGCGGTCCGTACACAATTTCGCGCGACACTTCCACAGCTTCCCAAGTCTGGTGGGTATTGGTCATTGGCTTTGGGTCTCTGAAAATCTGCGATTGTGGCCACTGGTGGGATGAAAATTGAAGGCTGAGGGGAATCCAATGGTTCACGGAAAGTATTCCAAAAGTTTCATGGGTCTGAGAGGAGCTTCCAAGTCCAAATCGCAATTGAGGGTGAAAAGCTCGATGGATCTGAGAGGATGGAACACTGACCAGGTATGAGGTGTACGAATGGTGAGTTGTATGAATTGTTTATATTTTCAACCAAATTTATGTTCTATTTTTGCAGCAAATATTTCAATTTATTAATTCCCATAGAAATAATAGAATTATCACACAGCGTTTGATAATAGGGATTACAATTTTTCTTTCGTTTCATACTTCTCTCGCAATTTCTGCCGAGTGTCCCATCGAAATTTTTAATAAATGATATAAATTCCAGGTTTCCCTTACTAAATAAAATTCAAATAAATTTCAGGCTTTCCTTACTAAATAAAATTCAAATAAATTTCCTGGGCGTTCTTGATCATATAGATCAGTTTCCAAAGCCTATTCTTGTCAATATTGATGAAGCAAAAATTATCGAGAATACCGAAATGATTTTAGGTAAGAACAAAGTCTATTTTACAACGTCCAGCTGTGTGGACTGTGTTTAGGGAGTTGTATGCCTTTCGATGATTAATTAAATATTCTCTGGATGAATATTTCGAGCTCATATACGAGCTCAATTCTTTCCAGTTCGAAAAATCTATGATTTTGTAAATGTACGTGCTCTATTAGCATGAATTCCACTATACTCGCTCTGAATATCCACAAATAATAAAATGATTCCATTTTATAATACACTTTTCTTACAGAACTTCGTTGTTATGATTTTATGTATGTAATAACATACAAATAACAAAGCTATCGCGATAAATTATTCTCCTTTTCCACTTTATAATACACTTTTCTTACAGAACAGAATTCTGCAATTTCAGAAGAGAAATTTTACGGTGCAAATAAATTTGAAAAAATTACCTTTTCATTTCAGGCTAGCTTTAAATAATTGTAAGATAAAAAATTGTATCGAGTATGAAGTGAGCGTGAGTGAGAGTCTTAACTTTAAGTAGTTCGTAAGATAGAATAAGTTAGCATAAGACGATAGAAAATAATTCATTTATAATATAAGTAAAATAATTCTAAGATAGAAAATTGTACCGAAAATTGTGCGCGCTTTCTTACAGAGATACGCGACTCATTTGTAGCATAATTAATAAAATACCCTCCTCATTTTTACTATCGTCGATATCAGACATAGAACAACAACGTTCTCGCGAATATCAATTCTCGATCGCTCAATTCCTTCGAGCTATTACACGACATAATTACACGCGAGTAGCGCGCGATACTCGCGAGTACATATGTCATGTAGGCTCGGTGGTTCTTTCCGAATATAAATACAAGACGCTCTGAAAAATTATTCTAGACAAAAATTGTTTCAACAAAATGACCATTTCCTTTGCTACAAATGAGAAACGCGTATCTCTGAAGGTAGAAAGCTGCCAGTAGGGC